>NC_092037.1:23092849-23392849 GCF_003086295.3 Arachis hypogaea
AAAGGTGAAATTGCTTTTTGGGTAGGTTCAAAAAGTGCTGCTTTATTCATTGTTTAGTTTGGCAAAGTAGAAAAAATGGAAAAGACTTTAGGTGCATTTCTAACTATACTATTGAGTTGACTCGAAGAGAAAAAAGGAGAAAGTGAAATAAGAGAAAAAAAATTGAAGCTAGATGCAAATAGATGCTTAGATACTATGCTGTCATGTGAAGTTAAATATTCAGCTTCTGTGTGTTTATGATTTCTCCCCCTAACTTTTATGAAATGCATTTAAATGTTTCATCTATGATGGATGTCCTTTTTATTTACCTTTTAGCTTTAAATACTAAAATTGCTTAGTTGTTTGGTTGTGTAGTATTCAAAGATCATAATGGAGTTGGGATTATTGTTTTGTGATAATTTTGTTATTACTTTGTGTTTCTATGTATGTGACATCTTCAATTCTCTTCACCAACCCAACGAAACGAAAAATGTACAAAAAATAATGAAAAGTACTATCATATTCCCTTCTTAAATGAAGCAGCTTTACATTTGTTGAGTATTTTTTTTTATGTTGTTCTGATCATTGTCTTCTCTTCTTGTTAATTGTGAAAATGGGTTCTTGATGCTAGTGCTTGATGACTTTGTTTTAGTTGCTTGAGAGTGATCAAAGGCTATGCTCTTTAAACCCTTAAACCTTAAACAAGGATTTTTTTTTTAATGAGTTACAGGCATTTTCTTGCTCCAAAATTTGCAGCTGCATATGTTTTTTTTTTGGATATATACAGAAATTCAAATAATTGAAAATGGAAGAGGTTGTCATAACTTCAAATATTATTATTTTAGTGAATCAAAATGGGGATTCAGTTCTCCAGCCTCGTGCCGTGCTGCGTAAATTCACAAGTTAAGGCATCTGTTATTGAAGTTCCGCATACTGGTAGGTAACAATAATACACTGTTAATAATATTATGGTGCATTATGTTCTGCTCAGTAATTTCAAGAAATTGTGGTTCATGGATGTTTAATATAATGTTTTCTTTTCCAGGAAATGAAGATAGAAGTGAAGTCGATAATGGGCTTGCATTTCGCGAATATACATTTGAGCAACTTAAGAATGCGACATCCGGTTTCTCTGTTCAGAATATAGTATCTGAACATGGAGAGAAGGCTCCAAATGTTGTGTATAAAGGGAAGTTGGAGAATCAAATGAGGATTGCTGTTAAGAGGTTCAATAGGAATGCTTGGCCCGATTCTCGGCAGTTTTTGGTAAATGTTACCTTTCTTTCTTAGTGGATTCTAAAACCACACACTGTTACTTTCAATCCTCACATGTATTGGTATCAATTTTAGTTAATAAGGATAATTTCATTTTGTAACTTCAGGAGGAAGCTAGATCTGTTGGCCAGCTTCGTCACCAAAGATTAGAGAATTTACTTGGTTGTTGTTGTGAAGGCGAAGAGAGGTTGCTTGTAGCCGAATACATGCCAACGAAACACTCGCAAAACACCTTTTCCATTGTAATAGCTTCTTTCATGCATATGATTTGTTCTTTTTTTTTAATAATTGGAAAACCAATTGGTATGCCTTGAATTATATAGTGCTTACTATTTTGTTTTTATCTGCTTTGTCACGAGTCAATCCTGGTGCATTGTTGGTGCATAATATGGGATTAGTACTGTCCAATAACTGAATAACATTCATCTTGTTAAGAAAATTAGGTTTTGTACTGTCAAAATACAAAATAGCACTCAAACTACAAAAAGTCATAAGTAAATCTTCCCAAAGAATTATGCTAGCTTCAATATTTGATGATTATCCTGTTTTCTGGTGATGGTTTTCATGAACATACTGCTGAGTCTATGATATGCGAAATAATTGATGTTTGTCTCTATATCAGGGGAAACTCAACCGATGAAATGGCCAATGCGACTGAGAGTTGTTCTACATCTTGCAAAAGCTCTGGAATACTGCACGAGCAAAGGACGTACGCTCTATCATGACCTTAATGCATATAGAGTTCTATTTGACGAGGTAAAATTTTGTGTCCGCCTTGTGTATGTGTCTAATGTAATTAAATTAATACAAATCCTGTGTTAGAATTTTGCAGGATGGTAATCCTAGGCTTTCAACTTTTGGCCTTATGAAGAATAGTAGGGATGGGAAAAGTTATAGCACGAATTTAGCATTTACCCCTCCTGAGTATCTCAGAACTGGTATGCCATTTTTCTTCAGTAGTAGCATTGTGTTGATATTAAATTGAAAAATCAGTCTTTTCATTTTAGAATATATGATCATTAATCGTTTGTAAGAGTAGGATGATAACAAAATTTTAATAACTACTTTTCTTCTGTAGGTAGAGTAACACCAAAAAGTGTAATATATAGCTTTGGAACTCTTTTGCTTGACATTCTGAGTGGGAAGCATATCCCTCCAAGTCATGTAAGTCAGGTTACTTTAGGGAAAATCGTGCCATTGAAGATTGCACAATTTTATTTCTTTATATATCCTTTGGTGTGTAAACTTGAATATTATATGTAATGTGACAAGTATCTCTAATTTTTTGAAAATGTTGGAGCAGGCTCTTGATTTGATTCGAGACAGAAATCTTCAGATGCTGACGGATTCTTGCTTGGAAGGACAGTTTTCTGATGATGATGGAACCGAGTTGGTGCGCTGGGCATCTCGATGTTTACAGTATGAACCAAGAGAGAGGCCTAATCCGAAGTCATTAGTGGCTGCTTTGGCCCCTCTTCAGAAAGAGACAGAGGTTGGTATAATACTGTCATTCATTTGATTTCTTCTGTTATCTTTTTATTTCTTTTAGGTTCCTTCACATGAATTGATGGGTATTCCGCATGGTTCTACTTTAGCTTTATTGTCTCCGCTCGGTGAAGCTTGTTCAAGAAAGGACCTGACTGCCATTCATGAAGTTTTGGAAAAACTTGGCTATAAAGATGATGAGGGAATTGCAAATGAGGTTCTCTATCTAAATTTGCTATATGCCTCTAAAATTGTTTTGGAAAAAGTTTAGTGTGCTTATGGTTTATATTTTCTGTTTTCAGGATTTTGTGAAGAAAAAAGAGAAATCAGTGTTCTGTTTTCATCTCGTGTTTCTCTTTTTCTTCACAAAATCCTGAAAATAAAAAACACTAAAAATTAAAATGAAAATGCAAACCAAAAGCATCATGTGTTCTTTTTATATTAACTTATTCAGACAAACTATTAAGTAATATGTAATTTTTTATTTAACTTTTACCTTGTTTCTTTGTCGTGTGCTAATTTGAGTTTTTCTCTGTTGTGATGCTACAGTTATCTTTCCAGATGTGGACTGATCAAATGCAGGACATGCTAAATTGTAAGAAAAAAGGCGATGCGGCTTTCCGGCAGAAAGATTTTAGACTTGCAATTGAGTTCTATACACAGGTAGATTTCTCATGGGAATGCTCAATCATCTAAATTTGTCTTACCTTTCTTTTTTAGTCCTTAATGAACTATGAATAATAAAATTGCAAGTTATATCCTTGCTCATGTGAAGTTTACGTAAGGGTTAGTTGTACTTTTCCTTGCCCTTAGAACTTTATGTCATGCACTTTAATACTTGAATTCTAAAAATGTGCAAATTGACACTCTAAATTTCTCCAGATATGCAAATTAACCATGTTAACAATTTTTTTCATCAGTTGTTAACAAAAGTTTAAGGTGCCACAGTTGCATATTTCGAAAAGTTTAGAGGGTCAATTTTCACATAACACAATGTTTTCAGGGGTCCTTTTTGCACATTTTTAATGTTTAGCAGTTAAAGTACATATAAGGTAAATTTCAATTAACCCTTTACATAATGATGAATAGTTTTTTATTTTTAATTAAAATATTCATTAACAAGATAGAGTAACATTCAAGAACATAGCATTTCTGTTATTTAATCTATATATGCACACACACATAATGACATAAATATTGTTGTGTTATATATCACTAGAGTAAGACCTTATTTATCTAATGCAAAAGTAGATTAAATTAGTTTGGTAAATGATATGTGAAAACTTGTATTCAAATGAGAAACAATAATTGCAACAAATCCATGATTGTTTTGCATATCCTCTCTACAGTTTCGTCCCTCAAAAGTTAGAAATCACAATACCATACCTTGATCGCTATTTTAAACAAAATAGATTTCTCTGTTACTTTCAGTTCATTGATGCCGGAACAATGGTTTCTCCAACGGTACATGCGCGTCGCAGTTTGTGTTATCTCATGAGCGAAATGCCGCAGGAAGCACTAGGCGATGCAATGCAAGTGCAAGTGATTTCCCCTTTGTGGCACATTGCATCTTATCTTCAGTATGTTTTATTGGGTGAACTTGGAATGGAGCATGAAGCACAAGTAGCACTCAAAGAGGGAACAACATTGGAAGCCAAAAGGAGTGGACAAAAATGAAGAGTGTGTTTTGTACATAACACAGTTTCATTGCAATGGTTATACTTATACACATATAATTATCATGTTTTATTCAAGAAACAAATGATTGGATGATGAGTGTAATTGGTGATTGAACACCTTTTTATTGGGTAGGCTTGGATGTTGGTTAAGTTCTTATCCATGATTTGATTTGATTAATGATGGAGCATTAATACAAACTCAGCATCATTTTATTTCTTTAATAACAGGAAGGAAAAAAACTGTGAAATGTGAAAATGTTCATTCTTGTTACTATTGAGCACTTGTAAAAAAATATGAAGAGTGAATACAAGAATGGATGCCCGAGTCGAGTCAAATTTTTTTTTGTTGCTAGTTAGGAATCATTTTTCTAACTAAACACAACTTTTTGCTTCTTTCTTTTTTTTACCCTTGTTTTTCTTTTTCGAAAAAAAAAAAGAGGAATAAAACAAAGAAGAGTACGGAGGAAAAAAAATGCAGACAAGGACACATACAAAGAAGGGTGTTTATGATGAAAATTCATGTGCAGTTTTTTATTAATTTCACATGAAGTTAGTACAGAACCTGTTCGACCAAATGCCCCAAAGGAGCCTCTGTCCATTGGCTCATCACGTGTCAATGCAATACAATCACGCACCACCACCTTTCTCATCCATAGTAAATCCAAACCCTTCTTCGTTCTCCCCTCTCTTCCATTCTCAACCACCATCCACAACCACACCATTCAACATGGACAACACCACCACTCCACCACCACCTTCCACAACCGCAACCTTGCCGCCATCATCCACTCCCTCTGTGACGCCCACCGTTTCGATGAAGCCCACAACATCTTCTCCCTCTTCCTCTCCTCCGGCTTCCTCCCTGACCACCGCACCTCCAACGTTCTCCTCTCCCGCCTCCTCCCCTCTCGAACCCCGCACCGAACTTGGGCTTGTGCCCTTTCTTTGATCCAAGCTAACCACGGCTTTGTTCCCTCCATTGTCACCTATCACCGCTTAATGGATCACTTTTGCAGGTTCGGTCAACCCCAACAAGCACACATACTGTTCTTCGACATGAAGGGTAGAGGGCATTACCCCAATGTGGTTTCTTATACTACTCTCATTAATGGGTACTGCTTAATTGGTGGAATTGGTGATGCCCTCAAGGTGTTTGATGAAATGCTTGATAGTGGTATTGCGGCAAATTCTTTGACTTATAGTGTTTTAGTCGGCGGGTTTCTTAGGATGAGGGATATAGAAGGAGCAAAGGGAATGATGTGCCAGTTATGGGAGAAGATGAGGGTTGAAAGGGAGGCTTCGATGAAGATGGCAGCCTTTGCGAATCTGGTTGATTCTCTGTGTAGGGGAGGGTTCTTCAATGAATTGTTTAGGATAGCCGAGGAGTTTACATTAGGGGGCAGTTTGTGTGAGGAGGTTGCATATGGACAGATGATAGATTCACTCTGCAAGGTTGGGAGGTATCATGTGGCTGCTAGGATTGTGTATATAATGAGGAAGAGAGGATTAGTTCCGAGTGTAGCATGTTATAATTATATTATACATGGGCTTAGCAAGGATGGTGATTGTATGAGAGCTTATCAGTTATTAGAGGAAGCTAAATTCGGATTCTTGCTTTCTGAGCATACCTACAAGGTGTTGGTGGAAGCTCTTTGCCAAGTGCTAGATGTGGACAAGGCAAGGAAAGTTCTTGAACACATGCTAAGTAGGGAAGGCGTCGACAAGACTAGGATTTACAACACCTATTTAAGAGCTCTTTGTATTGTGAATAATCCAACAGAACTCTTGAATGTGCTTGTGCTCATGCTTCAAAGCCAGTGTCATGCAGATGTGATCACACTTAACACAGTTATCAATGGATTTTGCAAGGTGGGGAGGATTGATGAAGCTCTAACGGTATTACAGGACATGTTGAGTTGTAAATTTTTCGCTCTCAATGTTGTGACCTTCACTACTATAATTTCTAGTTTATTGGACACTGCAAGAGTTGATGAAGCTGTTGAGTTGCTCCATAAAGTAATGCCTGAAAATGGTGTAAGACCGAGTGTTGCGACATATAATGCTTTTCTCCGAGGCCTATTCAAACTAAAGAGGCTAAATGATGCATTGAGGGCCTTCAATAATATGGCAAGTAATGGCATTACTGCAGATAGTACCACTTATACTGTTGTGGTAGATGGTCTATGTGAATCTAACCAAATAGATGAAGCAAAGAATTTTTGGCAGAATGTTATATGGCCTTCAGGGATTCATGATAATTTTGTTTATGCAGCAATTCTAAAAGGGTTCTGTCGCACCAATAACTTTAATGAAGCTTGTTATTTTTTGTATGAACTGGTAGATTCTGGGGTGTCTCCAAATATATTTAGTTATAATATTGTGATCAATTGTGCTTGCAATCTAGGTTTGAAAAGGGAGGCTTACCAGATTGTTAGAGAGATGAAAAGGAATAAACTCACACCTGATTGTGTGACATGGAGGATTCTTGACAAGCTACATGGCAAAGTGAGGACGCACAATCATTTTGAAGATCGAAATTTGTCAGCACTCTATGACAGAGCTTCACTTGGTACTTGATGGATGGTGCTGCCATTTTTTAGACCTTGGTGGGATTGATACCGTCTTGAATTGATGTATGTTGCATGCTTCAATCCTACATTTGTGCCTTTGGACAAGTAATTATTTTTAAATAAAGAAAGCTACATATCATTTACATAATTCAGCATCTCCAAGCCATAAAGTTCATTTTGTTTGTTTTCACTTGTTCTTTAACAAAATCCTTAAAGCATAGAATACTGAAAATGAAAACAGAAACCAAACAATACCGGGCTCTCTTTGCAAGAGCATCTGATGCAGGTTGTGGCCTCCCACACTCAATGTACAATTCCGACGCCCTTTCGAGAGAAGCTCACAACTTCTCTCCAGTTTCTGAGTTCCTTTGCCATATTAGCAGCTGATTCCATGTGCTTAGCTGCATCCCAAGGGCTGGTTTACTTGTCAAGGACACAGAAACACAGAATCCTTTCACAGTGATTATAGAACAACCAGTTATAAATAAGGATACGAAGCAAGCATCTCTTGTCCCTTGGAAGCTTTCTCATATGTTGCTTTTGATCTCTCATAATCCTTGGCAACTCTAAATCGATTAGCTGCCAAAATTAAAGAGTTACATGCTTTAATTTTTATACATCTCTATCTATATTATCAGAATTTAAGGTATGAATAAATAATGTTGTTTTACCAGCCTGTTCATAAAGGGAAGTAGCACTACTCCAATCTGCAGCCTAAAATACTACAAATTTTAAGGACATCCTATCAGACTAGCCACGAAAAAATTTAAATAAATAAAATACCAAAAATAGCAATAAAGATTCAGCAGTCCATCATCCATATTTTACACAAGATTTAATTGGGGAAGGCTGCAAAAGTAAGGAGACAGGGAAACAGATTATCAGCAAAACATTTGCTATGCAGCCGAAAAACTGGAGAACATACAGAGTTAGAAATAAAGAGCATCCAGTCAATTATCAAAGCCTCATGAAAGATGAAATGCTAGAAAAAATAATTAAGAGTGAATTCAAAATCGAAATCAAAAATATTATTAAGAGATGATGTAATTAGAATAATTAGCATATAACAATCATTGAAGTAATCAAAACAAGAGGATGTGAATTTAGTTACAGATCTAAAAGTGAGAAGTTAGAACGCAAATTGAGAAACAGATCGAGGAGGCGAAGGCACGTTAATGGATAAGGAGAAGCTACCAGAGCAAAAGCTCCAGGAAGGAGGAGAAGCTCGCAGGAGCAAAAAACGGCGTTTTGCACGGCGGCAGATTAGACTCTTTCATATTATTTCCATTTCTTAATTGAAAAATTGAAACTTCGAGAAGAAAGAAACTAAATTGAGAGATACCTGAATTGAACTACCGAACTAAAGCAGAGAGCCAGAGTGAGTCCAGACAAGAGAAGAAATGTTGCTTCGACTTCGAGCAGACACGGAAGCAAGACATGGCGAGATCACCCACCAACGAACGCGAGACATGGGGAGGAGCAGAGCAGTAGCGACGGCGCACGGTGAGAAGCAGAGAACCAACGACGGTGCACGATGATCAGAGATAGGGACCACAGAGGGAGAGGAATAGAGAACCAGCGACTTGGTAGAAGGAGGCAAGAACCCTAGCAGAGCCAAATGTCTCGTCTCTTTTGAAACTGATTAAAAGAAAAAGGAAGAATGTGTAAAAAGAAAAAATACAGGGGTAAATGTTTAATTATAAATTCTTCCAAAAATACAAAAACAGAGTGCTATTTATAAATATTTTTATGATGGTTAATGTTACTCCCACATAAAAGTAGGAGTAACGAATCCGCAGCCGTAATTTTATAGCTTATTATTATTTTCATAGTTAATCATAACAAGTTCTTGACCTCAATAAAGGAGAAGAGAGTTCTAATAGAAATAAAAATAAAAAATAAAAAACAGCAATAAAATATACATTGACACACATTTTATATTTATTTTTTTTCACCTACCATATCATACACAATATTAGTGATTAGATTATGTAAAATCAACATTTAATATTGAAAAGTATTTGTTATCATCGTTATTTTAATATTCATTCTCTTTTATAAAAAAAATTTATCTTTTGAGTTATTTATCCAAACGCTACAATTTTAAAATAAGTACTTTTATAACTAAAAATCCAAACACAAAATAACTTATTTATAAGCTGCTATTAATAAAATTTCTTATATTTTAATCTCATTTTCTAAAAAAACTTATTTAAATTATTTACCAATTGGGCTTGAAACATAAATCTAAAGTTACTATCGAGGGAGAAGAAGAGAACAGCCACCAGACACATGCACAATGCGTGTCCCATGGTACCCAAATCTAAGGCTCAGATTAAATTATGAGAGTTTGATTTCTTGTAATTCAAATCTAGTCATTCGATTGTTGAACGCGTGTCCCATGGAACCAAAAACATGAGGCTCCTATTTGTTGGGATGAAGCTGTCCTCCAGACTGGTTAACACACCAAGTTTCAATGGTTAAAATATATACTATTGTGCTGTCAATATCAAAAATAAAAAATACAAAAAGAAAATTTAAATGTTTGTTATGATACAATGTAAAATGTATCTAATGTTTAAAAAATATACATTACGACACCGTAAATATTTAGTCATATTTCAAGAATGAGACCTAAAAGGGTTAATCACTATGATGAGCAAAAAGTAGAGTTCATGGATATCAGCGCGTCGGATCGTTCAAGTAATATTACGGTGAGTGGATATCATTTTCACGAGAATTAACAGAATTGAGCACGCAAATATAAAATTATACTAATTAGATCAATAAAACTTAGAACTGTTGAGTGCTGAAATCTTGAAGACTTGTTGGAAGAGTAAAATCTTGAAGAAACTTGAAGACTAGGGTTTTAACTTGCTTGAGACAGTACATGTGATTGTTAGAGGAAAATATATATGATGGAGAAGTCAAGGGTTTTGGAGAGGCTTAAGTCTTCAGAAGAATTAAACTTAGTTTTCTCTGTTCAAAGCAAGCAAGGATCGTTTACGACGAATCTTAATTAACCAATTTTCAATTCCTTGACTCCTCAGTTTTTCCTTAGTTAATCAAAAGCCAATGTCTTGGTTAGTTGATTAACCGAAGTTAAGTACAAAAATTGATTCAATTCCACATAAGATTCAAGAATAGTCCTTAAGTCGGATTATATGTCATGTAACCAAGCTAGTTCTGTCCAATTGAATCTTATATGAAAACACAATTTTCGAAAATCGTCCTAATCTGAATTATATGTCATGTATTCAAGAGTAGGGTAAAAAAAGTCATTTGCTGTGTCGCACACTTTTAAAACGCTATGTCTAGTCAATTTAGAAAGAGTTTTCAAGTACAATTTGGATATATGCTTTGTCGAATCAGTAAGTGAATTCAAAACAGGATTAGCAACCATTCAACACTACTAATTCTTTAAGGATGAAGAATGAAATACTCAATCATAAACAGATCAATGCAAGCTTTAAAATAGAAAGAAACTTAGATTAATAATTCATAGAAACAAAAACAAAGCCCCTAACCCTTTGACAAAGAATTAGTGATTCATGAAGAATGCAAAAACACAAAGATGAAAAATCTGCGGAGAAAGCTCGATGCCTCCTTTGTGAATGTAATTCACTTGTTATACCTAGGTTTTTCTAATTTAAATTCAAATTGTAATTTTATCTTAATAAGAATAATTAAGATCATCTCTAATTAATTTAAATCTTAAATGTCAAAATAGAATTAAAAGAAATTCAGAACTAATTAATTACAAAATCTTCTTTAATCTTCAAAATTAAAATAAAATCTTTAAGGTTAGACTTGTGATGAGTCAACATCAGACAAGACAAATTTAGGCTAGTGTGGCACACCCATGACTCCTTGTGGCACACCTAAATTGGACAATACTCCCAGGGCTTGAAATTGGGTTAGGGTGTGGCACGCCCACTGCTCTCCCGTGGCACGCCCTTGCCTGATTCCATAGGGCATGGCATGCTCTTGTGTTCTTTTTCATGGGCATGACACTCCCCTCTTTCTTGTGTTAGAGCATGGCATGCATGGTGCCTGGCATGGCATATTGGGTGACTTCTCCTGAGGGCATGGCACGACTGGACTTGATGATGCTAGGGCGTGGCACACCCTCTTTCCTCTCCTCCAAGGCATGGCACTCCCTGTTCTATGCTTCTTTGTATGGCTTGATCCTTGTATTATTGGCTCGTGGTTCTTCATGCTAAACTTGCTCCTTGATTAACCTTTAATTTGCCACTTGATTTACCTGTCTTTTAATCATAATTCCTTAAAAATACTTAGCAAATATCTTAATAGTACAAAACACTTAAAAGTGACAAGATTAGAAGATAAGACTGTAATTAAACCAAAGAAAACAATGAATGAAAGTAAGAAAAACAACTAATGATGTGAGCACATCACAATGCCAAACTTAAAACTTTGCTTGCTCTCAAGCAAAAGGAAAAGGAAAGAAAATAATTGAATGGAAGAGAATTGAATCTTCTTGAAGTTCATGTTCTTCTTGAGGGTGGGGTTTAGCAAACCATGTGATTATAAATAGATTCTCTTCTTTCTTAATGAATATTGAAGTCTTGAGAGTGAGGAATCCTTTAGAACTGAAGCTTGGATGATAATATGAGATTTCTTTCCTTTAGCTTTGATTGATTCTTGAATTCTTTATTTATAATAGAGAGAGCCTTTTGGTTGACAACTCTAAGTGTTCAGTCTCAAGACAACTCTTGATAGTGGACTTTTGATCAATAATCCCGGGCTAGTTGATCCAAGTTACCGGGTGATAAAGCACTCCACATATCTAGTTACCCAAGCCTCTTCTTGACACGGTCGCACCACAAGCATATAGCTAAAGACTTTAAATTCCCAGACATCGATGTCTAGAGTCTCTTTGGGCTTCTAAATATTTTGTCTCAAGGAAATTCTTAATTGTGGGCTTTGGATCGATAATTCCGGATCAGTTGGCCCATGTTACCGGGTGACGAAGCACCCCTCGGATCTAATTACCGGAGCCCTATCCTTGGATAATCAATACCACAAACACATAACTAGGCTCTTTAACCATTGATACTCAGAGATTTGCAACTTTGATTTTCTTTTGATCTTTTCATTTTTCTTTTTTTTCTTTGCTATTTAACCAGTGAACCGCCAAAACTGACCAGCTTTTTTCTAGGATTTTTGGTTCGGGTATATAAGCTCTAACGCGTCATTCCCACGCCACCCCCACCTATTTCTCTCATCTTTGAGAATCAGAAACCTTACCCTAACCTAAACCCAGCCTCCAGCCCACCATCATAATCTCCCATGGCCGAACTCTTCCTCTCCGGTAGATGGTGCTTTCGCTGCCGGCGGGAATCATGGGTGCCATCGCGCTCTTCTCATCGCCAATCCCTTCTCATCTTTCCTCTTCTCGTCACTGTCGCACGAAGGAAGCGTTGACCCCGTGGCATCACTATTGCGAAGGTTGCCCGGTCGATCGTCATCTCTTCAAGCGTGCGCTCTCTCTCACACACTCTTTCTGTATCTAAGCTTCGAGCTTTCTCGCTCTCTGTTCGAGTTCACTTCCCTTGTTCCGTTGTCATCAGCCTGTCACCTCCCATTCCTCCCTCACCGTCACTTTCCTTCCTCTTTCGCTGCCGGTAAGCGCTGATGCTTTAATTAATATTGGTTGGTTTGTACATTTGTTAATAATACCGATTTTGGGTTTTGGGTTCTTTGATTTCTGATTCTGAGTCTACTATGTTCCCTTCCCTTTTTTATGTGTAGTGTGTTTTCCACTTTTCTCTCCCTAGCACAATAATGCAAACACAAATGTGATGAGGGTGATGGCGAATAAGTGATCGTGTTGACAACCTTACACACACATGTGCAATATCCACATAGAAGTACAGAGCATATGTGTTAATATATAGAACCTCAAATGAAATGGTAGATTGTACAAGATATACACATACATCACTGTTATCAATAACATGTTGACAATTTGGACAAGTTCTAGTAGGATTGCTTTTCTATAAAACTTTCCCACTTGCTCCAGATGCACTCTTTATTTTGGTTGCAATTCTACTTTTTGTCAGTCAATAGTCATGTATATATGTTTAACAGGATTTTGTGAAAGTTGAAAACTTATTTGTTAACGATTTTTTGATAGTAGAACATTATGTGTTTGTCACTATGTGCGCTTTGATTATTTTGAGTTATGAATTTTGATGTTTGAAATTGTTTGTGAACTTCTAATATTAAATTATAGATAATTTATTATGTGAAATTGTGAAATTTTGAATTTTATTAAGTTAGAAATTATTGAATTTATATATTTATATACATAGGTTTTCTATTTTTTTTTAATATTTAATTAAATCGGTTGAATCCCGGTTGAATTTTTGTCGAATCAGTGAACCATTAAACCAGTGACCTTACCGGTTTATTGATCGGTTTGGTTTTCGTAACTTTGAGAAAACCGCTGCTAGTGTTAGGGTTATAACTTTATTGGGTAAGAAACTCAAAATCATTAAAAGGCATATCTATATTTTTTAAATTTTTATTTTTTATTTAATTAATATGTGGTCGGGTCCACAAGTTGGTTCGGATTCCGAACTCCATAACCGTTACCCGAACTAATTACTAGAGAGAGGCATTGGTTTGATTCGGACCGGATCCAATTACCTGTTAGTTCTAGAACCAATTTAATTAGTTTGGTTCAGATTCAGATAGATAATAAGATACGCACTATCCGTACTCAACCCTACTATACATACAATATAGCTTAATATATTTAATTAGTTCTTCCAAAGATGTCCGATTAAAATAACTGAGGACAAAAAGGACACATACAAGGACAGTGTCTACTTTAGTACCGGGTATTACTATTTACTACTACCATAGATAAGCCAATAGTGGCTCATAAATCGGAATAAAGTTGCTTACAATGTTCAAATCAACAAGGTGTTTTGGCCTTTTGGGGGTTTGGGACAAGTATTAACTCCATTTCAGTAAAAAGGATCATATCCAGCTATAAGCCCGTACTTGATTTGTTCTGAACTTGTTATTATAATTAGAGTTAAGTACGATTTTGATTCTCAATGTAGAGATCGAAAATCGATTTTGTCTCTGACCTTTTTTTGCTACAAAATGGTCTCCAAAATTTCAGTTTATTTTAAAATTATCCTTTTTTACCAATTTTATTTTTTTATTACTAAATTACCCTTCATTAAAAAATTATAAAAAATTATAAAATAAAAAAAAGAAAGAAAACAAAAGGGAAGGGGAAGGGGGAATCACGCAGAGGGTGGGGGCAGGGAAGAAGAAGGGGGAAGGAGAAGGGGGGAGGACATGCCAGCGAAACCACCGAAACCACCATCCACCACTGCTACAGCTCCTCTCCGTCGTCGCACCAGTACAAATGCAGTTCGCTGGCGTCACCGCTGGCTTGGATTCGCATCACTGCAAGTAGAGAAAGAGAGAAAGAGAAGCGGAGAGGAAGAGAAGAGAAGCACGAAGGCGCTGATGAAGACCGCGTCCAGCCACGTCCTGCTGTCGTCCTCATCGCGAACCGCCGTCATCAGTCGCGCTCGAGCCTTGTCCCGTCGCCGCCATTGGAGTGAGGTCCCGTCGCTATCGAGCCCTGTTGTTGCTTCTGCTTTTCTGCTTATGCTTTCTGCCTTCTGCTTCTATTTCTGTTTTTATTTTTGCTTTTGTTGTTGCTTCATCATTGTTGATTCACCATTATTGATTCACCCTTCACAATTGTTGTTGTTAATTTATTATTGGTGATACTGCTTCTGATTGTAGTAAATTAGTAATTGCTTCTGATTATAGTAATTGCATGATGATGATTTTTTTGTTTTCTGAGTTCTGAGTTCTGCATCTGGGTTCTTGTTTTTCTGGTTCTTGTTTTTCTTGGTTCTTGACGATGATGATAATGATTTTCTAGTGTTTCTTTTGATGATGATGTTTTTGGATTCTTCTTCTTCTGGGTTTTTGTTGTTGTTGATCTTCTGATTTCATTATCTTCTGCGTTCTTGGTTTTGTTGTTGTCCTTTTGCTAATTTCATTATCCAATTATTGTTATTGTTGTTGTTGTGCTTCTGGTTGATTGTTTTATTGGTGTTGCTTCTGCTTCTGCTCCAACGTCTGGTTTAGCTTCTGGTTCTGCGTTAGTTAATTTTGGGAAGAAGGAGGAATGACATTTTTGTCCGAAGGACGATTTTAAAACTAAGTTAAATCTTTGGAATTATTTTGTAGTGAAAAAAGGTCGAGGACGAAAAAAATTTTCAACCCTTATTTTAAGGACCAAAATCGTACTTAATCCTTATAATTATAAAGGTAATTTGTTGTTCTAAACTTTTGGCTATTGTTGATTTATTCTCTTTGTTTAGCTCTGATGCTCTTAGCTCTGATACTCTTATAAAATTATTCCCGATAATTGAATCTTCAAATGTCAGGAACTTATAAGATATTATCAAATATATTTTTATTTCAGCGCAAATAGATATTTTTTAAAAATTATTTTTTATTCAGCTTTTAGAGTAAAAAAAAATAAAAAATAAATAACTTTCATTTTATATTAATTGTAAAAGTAGGTATAAAAAATTTAAAATAATATATTATTAAATTTAAAGGTTGACCAAAAGTTAAAATTTAAATGAAAAATAACATTTTCGTTTTTCTATTTATTGTTGTTTTTTTTTTTGGTCAGGTATTTTTTGTTGTTAAACTCGCCAATTAATTCGTAAACTTGGACAGATATTAGTTTTGAGTAAATGCCCAAAATAGTCCCTGAATTTTAAATCGGTATTCAATTTAGTCCTTAATTTTTCTAAATGACCAACTAAATCCCTTAAATTCAGAAACGTGCATCTCCGTTAGTCCTTCGCAGAAGTGCCGTCAAAACATTGCTGATGTGGAACGTTAACTGCCATGTGGGCATTCCAGCTGTATGCTGATGTGTGCCAAGATTGAATTTGATTCAAATTGGTATTTGAAATTGTCTAATATTAC
Source organism: Arachis hypogaea (assembly GCF_003086295.3). Taxonomy (NCBI): domain Eukaryota; kingdom Viridiplantae; phylum Streptophyta; class Magnoliopsida; order Fabales; family Fabaceae; genus Arachis; species Arachis hypogaea. Next base: position 23,108,847 of record NC_092037.1, read on the forward strand.
CCAAATTAGTCCATTTCAATTATAAAACCCTAATTGTCTTCCCTTCTTCAAACTGTATGCTACGTTCTTCTGTTCTTCGACTTTCCTTCTCTTCTTCGACTTTCCTTCTCTTCTTCAGATGAAAAAAGTAATGTTATTTCATTAACAATCTGCTATTACACAAGCAGCAAGTATTTTGATTAGCAAAATAACTTACCTCCACCACCATTCATGGTCTTCCACAAATAATTGAATTTATGTCAGGCCAATATTGACCAATGCAATTATGACAATGGCAGCGATAAATGTGATGAACAAAATACTAGAAAGAGTGTGTATTTTGTAGTCCTACATACTAGCATATTTCTAATGTAACTACAGGACAATTGCACTAAATGACACAAGATCGCCAATAAACATTTGAAATGGTATTTTCCTATATCAAGCAAATTGCTGAATCTTCCTAGAATATCTCTTTGTGGAAGAAGGGTTTTAAAACTCAATTCTAAAGTCGTATCCAACAACTCCATCAAACACGAGCAAGGGGATAGCAAGGACTATGAATATAACAAGAATCACAATAATGGAGTAAAACGTGAGAGCAGTTGTGGCACCATAAAATATTGTAATAATGTTGAAGATAGAGGCTATGATAAAAACTAGTCTAATGTAAAGAATTACTGCTAAATTAACACTCCTTTTTTGGAATCATAATCAAGTAACACAATAGACATAGGATGTTGATAAAAAAATATAATGAGACATCATTTATTTTTCATGTTAATTGTATATGAAATTACCATTCATTTCCAACAAACTAGCCATAGAAAGATGCTGATGAGTACCTGAACAGCAAAGAAATTTTTGAGTATCTATCCATCCTATTCTCAAAATGCAGTGCAGTTGCATTTCAGGTAATTGAATAAGTGAACTTAAATCAACATCAACATCATTACTTATATCAATGGCACCATTTGGATCACCAAATACATTCACTTCTATGACATGGTCTCCATTAAAAGAACATCAAATTGAACATGCATAAAAAAGTAATACTTTGTCCCTCCCTTAGCAGGACTCCAATAATCCTCCTCAAACTTCCCAATAAACCCCCAAAATAGAAGGTAATTCAAGTAAAACTGGAAGTAGTAGTCATAGTTAATAGCTTCGTTGAAGCTTGCAACCTCATCAACATATCCATTTTTGGCACAATATCTCATCAATTTTGTCCTCCCTGAACTTAAATTCATACAAAGCATTGCTCAAATAAAAAGCCACAATAACATAATTGAAATCCCCATCTTTTTTATGCTTCACTTTACCAATAACTCCCTTTATTCCTTTATTCTTTTTTCTTTTTCTATCACTATAATGTTTTGAACATCATTGGAGCGATTTATCTCAATATAAATTACATCCAGACATTCAAGATTTGTATCAAAAAGAGTGATAGTGAGCGATAACAAAAACCTAAACACTCACCTTTCACCTTCTGCAATGTGCGAATACAATGATGCTTCATGCAAAACTTGCTCCACTGAATACAACCGGGAGTGCCACGGAGGGGCACTTGTGAAGCTCGACAATTGCGAGTTGAAGGAGATGAAGAGATGATGCAGAAGAGAAGAAAGTGTTTTTGATAGCAAACGGCATCGTTTGGCTGTTCCCCTTAAACAGTGTCACTTTTCAAATTGCCAACTAAGCATTTAACTGCACACATCAGCAGTATTATAACGTCTGGTAACTTTTGGACTAACGGAGATTTACGATTCTAAGAGTCAAGGATGCATTTGGTCATTTTAAAAAATGGAAGACTAATCTGAAGCGAGTTGGGAATTTCAAGGATCATTTTGGACATTAACTCTATTAGTTTTTGAATAAATTCAGATAGACTCCGATGGACTTGCTTAAACACGACCAAAATTGGCGTTGAGTTTGCATTGGACGCCGCCCGTCTTGGCTAAAAACGAGGTCGTTTTTGGCCCAAAAAAAAGAAAAACAAGAGAGATTAACGTTACCCACTTACCCTACACCAAAAAAAAAAAAAAAAAAAAAACGTTACCCACTTACCCTAATTGGCTCGGTCACACCTTTCTCTCACTCTCCCCGTTCTCTCACTCTCACTCACTCTCTCAGTGTTCTGACCTCTGCCGTCTGCCGTTCGTCGCCGTTCTCCGCCGGTCGCCTGCGTTCTCCTTCGTCTGCTCGGCTTCGCGCACAGACGCACGTCGCTCTCTACTCTCTGCTTTGCCTCTCCTTACTTTCGCATTCTCGCTCTCTGTTCTGCTTTGATGCACGTCGAATCTCTGCCGTCCGCCGCGCTGCCGTCGTTCGTTCGTCCATAGCCGCACACGTCCAGACGTCCCTGCACGACTGCGCCGTTTCCCTGCCTGCACAACTGCGCTGCTTCTCCGCTCCATTCAGGTATGGTTTTTAAAAACAATTTCATAGTTGTTACTTGAGTTTCTTGCTGACTTACTGCATTTTTAGTTGTTAGTTGTTACTGACTTAAATTTTTTAGTTGTTCTGTGATAGTCTGAACTCTGCTTGTCTGAATTCTGATAATTGTTAATTCATTTTTCATAATTGTAATTTGCAAGGGAAAAAAGGTTGAATTTATTTTAGTTCTGTTGGAGAATGATGTTGATTCATGTCACTGAAAGCTATTGCAGTTGCAATTTTAGCAAATTACAGTGTTACTGTATGTGTTCTAGAACTTGTTATAATTGTAGTACTATTTTAACTTATTATGTGTTTTGAGGTTGAAATTGTTAATTTTGAATGCCTATATTTGAGTAAATATATATTATATATTATATACATATTTTTAAAAAAAATCATAATAGGTAAACTTGTGTATGAGTCTATGAGTCGAGTCTAGGTCAGTTCCACGAGTATATTTATACTCGCGTGTTTGATAACCTTGCTTATATCAACCCTTGGAAAAAGAATATCAAAGCTTGTATACGGTGTACTGGTTCTTTCTATTTTTTTATTTTTTTTTATTTTATTATTTTCCTGAAGGAGAAAATTGATTTAGGTTGCTTGGTGAAGTTTCTGTTATGAATTTCTACTTCCTGATATGTTTCTAATTATCAATGTATTTGGACTTGAAATATCAGTAGTGGTTCTACAATCAATTTCGATTAGATCTATGTAGGGATTGGCTTCATATTGGCATACTTGGGGAACTTTTACCCCGTGAAGATTAAAGAATGCTCTGCTTGATAAAAGGCATACACTGAGTTTGAATTCGTAGTAAAATCTGTAAAGAATGATTAAAGGCCCGGTTTTCACCCGGTATAATTGTGGCTATAAAGTGTTTAGGTTTCATTGTATCTCGGACCAGGTTAGGGTCTAAAAAATAGGCCTGGTAGGCTGGTACATATTTAGGGCCGGGCCTACCTGGGTTAGGACAAACCCGGTTTTACCCGGCCCATATACACCCTTGGCCTAATCTAGGTAAGTCCCATCTAATGTCTCTATCTTTGTAATATTTCCCTTCATGACTACTAGTCCAATAAATCTTTTTGCTACTGATATTTCCTCCACTCTATTTGTAAATCCCGTTAACCTTGTCAGCCTTAGTTGCTGCAGTTCCCTGTACTTAGTTGCTTACTTTAAGTATGAAAACTTTGTCCTTGAACCCCAATATGAATAACTCTTAGGATCAATCTGCATCCAAAATAGTGATGAACATATATCAGTTAATTAGTTAAGAGATACTGCAAAAAAGCAATAGTATGATACGATTCATTAATTAACTGATTAACCTACCGTAAAAGAAAGTTGCTCCAAGGCAGGGCATAATTTCAAGGAGGAGACTAAGGCATTGATGCTCTTCAGCTCTTTTCATCCTTATGGCTTCTTGGCCAACACTGCTCCTTTAATTCGTAGAGTATGAAGTTACCACTTGAAGGAGAAGTTGATGGCCATATAAGTGCCCACAATAAAACCATTTGGACTTAAAAAAGTTGGTTTTATTTGACTAACATCACCTTAATGCTGGATTACTGAGTATGGTTCAGTGGTTCAGAAATTGGGTTTTCTCAATTCCTGAAATTAAGGAATTGTTCTTTCATTTTAGTTGAATTGTTCTTGCAATTGTAGCCTTTTAAGTTTTAGCATGCATGATTAGTAACTTTCATTGATAAATCTGAAATTTTGCAGATCTACAGTAAGAAAAATTGGACAGCTGTAGACATATACTCACCATTGAGAAAAGATGTCAGGTGGGTTAACCTGGAGGCACCATGCCGTAATTCAAGCTTTGTTGTCACGAGGTCCACTCAAAGAGAACGATTTGCACTCAATGTTCAAGGAACTCACTAAGAAAAGCCCAGGTTTTGTTTTTTAAAATTTTATAGTTTACATTAAAGTTTGTAGGTTTTGACATCCAAATTTTAAGCTTTCTGTATTTTGGCATGGTTAATGCTTAATCTTTATGTTTAAAAAAAACCGGGGGGGGGGGGGGGGTTGGGGGGAGGATATTGTATAAATCAAACATGGTTTTTGAAGTTAAGTTCTAAACTTATGATCCAGTCTAGTGTGGTATGATGAACACTAAGAATGAAGTTGAGAGTTTTTAAATAATGACTGTAACGAACCATCTCTACCAAAAGCTCAAGTGTTGGGTAAAGGCATGAATGTTTTATATCTATTATCTAGCATGTGAACTCAAATTAGAGTTTCTGTTTGGCTAGAGTGTGGAAAATTCATGCTGAAATTTAACTTCTATTTAGAAGAATGAGAGATCAAGAATCAAACTTTAGACTTCTTGATCATAGAGCCTTTGATAGGTTATCATGAATAATCTCTCACCAAAAGCTCAAGTAGATGGAAGAAAAGGGCTGAAATGGTTTTGTATCTTCCAACTAGAAAGGGTTCCTCTTGTGATTAATTTTTTCATTTTTTGATTTGTAGTTTGGAATATTTGCATTTCATGTGTATTTGTTAACTTGTTTTTTTCTCATGACCTTAATGGCAATTACCTTGGTGTAGGCACTGATCGGAAGCTATTTGATGAGTTTATTCTGAAGATAAATATGGAACTTACTTTTGTTAATTTTGAGTTGCGTGCCTGCATAGATCAATATGATGGCCAAATCTATTATGGTGTGGTCAATACAGTCTCTGACGAACAATCAAAGCTTGGAACGAAGTATACAATCCCTGAAATTGCTTTTTATAAGGCTCTTGTAAGTTTAGCTGTACTTGCAAGTGTTTCTCCAATCTCTATTTGTGTGTGCTATGTAGAACAAGTACTAGGTTCTGTAAATATCTTTGCATGAGATGTTGAATATTTGTGTGTAGCAATTGTGTGAATATCAAAAATCATTGGTACAGTGTGTAATTCATTTGAAGTGAGAGTAATATGTATGTATTTAGGATTGATATATGTGGGAAAGATTGAAATCTAATGATTAAGGATTGAAATTTGTTTGAGTCTAGGTTGCTTTTGTTAGACCTGGTCACATGGAATAGTGGGGTAATCAAATCATATATTATATATAATGTATCATAAACAGGATGTCTTTGTGTGAGATCGGAGAAGTAAGAAATTAGCTAGAAATTTTCCTTTGTAGCATCCAGAAACTGCAAATACCTTACACCATCCTATATTATCCCTCATTGGTTACTTAATCCTTGAATTCAGGGACCTTCTAGATCCCAAGGTAAGGATTTAATAATAACTAATTTGATTCAGACCTCGCACTTGATGTATGAACCATATCGGTTGAATACTGAGAAGAGAGATGGGAGAGTGATATGAATATTATTTATTTATTTATTTTGGTAAATTAATGGGGATAATTATTATTTTGCTATTCAATGACAAACAACAGATGGAAGTGATAGCACAAGATGCCATGGCAAGTGGTGTTGTATCTAGCATTGATGCTCTGAATCTTCGTTTGGACAGTCAGGTTACAAATAGATACCTACACTTTTTGCTCATAAAAAATTGGATCTGTTTACATTTATAGCTGTAAATGCTTGAGATGTACAAATATGTTGGAAATTTAGAAATGTCTATACTGTATCTTATAGTATCACATAATGTCTCATATCATATCTTAAAATATTACATTATCTAAGTTTATCTCTTAGATTCATGTTTATATTTCCTTATACTTCAGATTTGTTTCTTCATCTAAATAAGATTTGGTTTTGTAATATTATTATAAATAGGGAATAGTGCTTTGTATTTTGTTTTTGTATCATAGCACAGCATACTCAAGAATACCACACCTATATATTTTTATACTACTGATAGTCTTAATTTTCTCTTCTATTTTTCCTTTACTGCCTAAAGTCCATAATCTCAATATGGTATAAGAGTGGTGCTATCTTTTGTGGTTTATGTGACTATTATGCTAGAGTTTCATACAAATTGAACCTCTTCTATTTTTTCTTCAGTGTTTCTCCTGTATTTGGCTACCCAATATTTTTCTTGTGGCTTGTCTTCTATTACATTTCTTTTTTGGTCTGTCTTTGTTATTTTTGGTGCTCTTTTTGTGTTAGAGCTATGATTCTCGTACGTTATATAATTATAAATAGCGATTGGACCTTTGCATTTTGTATCAACACCTCATCACATTAGAATAGTCGCACCCATATATTTTCATATTAATCAGCCCTTGTCATCTTTTTTTCTTCCTTTCCTACATGTAGCTCAATCTGAACATGATCAATCAATGATAAACATCACTAATTTATCATTAAATTGGATAGTGAGAATACAGTTAACAAATTGTGGGACATTATCCCCAATTTTCATCTTTCAAATATTGTTTGGTCTCATCCCACTAATTCGACTCCACTTTCATTGTCATGCTTTACTTGACTGTGAAGCCCTTCTCAATTAACACACATGAATTTATTTCACCATTCTCTCCCTGCATCAACTAGGCCTATCACATTAAGTAAATGTATGCATTAACTGAGGCACTAGCTCTTTGATGTGGACAATCCAACATGTCATGGCATGGGGGTTCGACTATATTTTTATGTTGGTTGTCGAAGACCTAATACAACCCTCCTCCTTTATCCGGGCTTGGGACCGGTTATGTACCGCAAGTGTAACATAGATTAAAATGGTTTAGATTAAAAAATGACCTTGTTACAATCCTATTATTATTTGTAAATCATTTTGTGGCACCTCTATGAAATTGGGCATATCTTGCCGTCCTATCATAAAGAACATAACATATTCTTTATAGATCAAATAACACAATTCAAACTCCTTCCTCTATTAGAGCCTTTAATGAACTTGTTTCTGTGCCATATCTTTTGACTTGTCTAAACATTGAAGGCCATCAAGTTTTCTGGTTTCTTTATTTGACTTTTCACTAAACCGCTACAATAGCAATATAGTCTTAATGGAATTTAGCAAAATAGGTTATTTGATGGCAAGTCTTTTTGTCGTAATTCACTGCCAGTAACTTATTTTTCATAGCATCATTAATGATGTACCTTTGTTCTCTAAATAATTGTTAGTCTCACTGTTTCTAGTTCTTTGGTGGCTGAAATTATTTTTGTCGTGAAGGATTTCAAGCCACCATAGATGCCACAACACGGTGATTATTGAACATCTAATAACTGAGGCTACCTCCGTCACAACAATTTACACGCTAGTCCCAAGAGGCCAAGATACAAAACTTAGTATATCTTATTTGAACACAACTGCAAAGAACTAGTTTTTCAGTGAGGGATCCGTCATTTTTCAATACTAATTCTGTGTGCACTTCCAAGCATAAAAATTTCTGTCAGATAACGGAGTTTGTGTGCCGAGATTATATTGTACCACTTCCTGGGTAGTTGCATTCAATCTATGAAAAAGGTCTCACATTTTTGCACTAGCATCAATGCATACTGGTACTGTGGTAGAAGGGACTTCTATTTGCTGATTTTTTTTTTGTGTGTTATATTTTTTTAAAAACTTTTGTGCTTCAGTATTGAAGGACTTTTTCACTGTGAATATCAATATAAGTGTGTTTACATACCAGCTTCGTATCAATTGTAAATGTTGACTATGGCGATAACATTAAGTTGTCTTTCTATAGGTTTCGATCGCGATAGATCCACAATCCCAAGGAAGCCAATCCAATATCCCACATCCATTGAAAACTTTCACAAAAATTCAGAAGGAAAAGGCACTAGATGACCTTGTGAGGGATAGGTGGCTTCATGTGACTGAAGATGGTCATATCAAACTTGGAGTGAAGTCATTTCTTGATCTTCGCAGTTGGTTTCGGAATAATGACATTCCATCATGTCAAGTTTGCAATGAAGCTGGTGTAAAGGTTATCCTGTTTGTGACAGTTCCTTCTTTTTCTGTCATTGGTTTTGATTGTGTTGCATTGGCATTTGACTTTCTGCTTATCCTTTTTCTGGAATCTATGCATTGTAAATTTTAAGTGGGAATTCCAAAAGAAGAAATCTTGATAAAATTATAATTTGGTTAGAAACAATCAAGTGGTTCATTAAATTGATAAGTGTTGTGTGCTTATTTTATTGTTGAAAACTATTTGAGTACCGTTTGGGCAAGTTGAGTTATACAGTTATAATTTCTTCTACATGGTGATGCTGTCTGAATTGTATTACCAATACGGAGATATATATTTCTGATCCATCCTGTTTGAACCACTGATAAGATCCCAAGACAATAGTAGCTAGACATGTTATGTAGTAGAATTGTGGGAAGAAAAAACAATAGAAATTGAAAATTTGAATTATATACTTAGCATCAATAATACTTGCAACACATTATTTCTCTTTTGCGTCTGATTATTCATTAGTTAATATGACAGGCCGAGTTATGCCGAAACGAAAATTGTACAGTAAGAATTCATCACTACTGCCTCAAGCAACTTTTTTCCCGAAGAAAGGTATTATTTTCTTGTTGCAAGTTTATAATGTTCCCTTTTTTTTTTTTCAATTCATTTTGTTTATAAAATGAATATTTTTTGTTTTATCTTTACCACTAATTCATGTTTAGGTGGAAAAAGTTTGCCCAAGTTGTGGTACCTCATGGCCATATACAGTACCCAAGACAGAAGCTGTGGAAACTGAAGATGAGAATGAACCCGGAGGAAGCCGACAAGCTACTGGTTCTAGAAGAACCAGGCAAGCCGTGGCAACTGAAGTTGAGAATAAACCTCGAGGAAGCCAACAAGCTACTGGTTCTAGAAGAACCAGGCAAGCCGTGGCAACTGAAGATGGGCATGAACCTCGAGGAAGCAAACTACCAACTGGTTCTAGAAGAACGAGGCAAAGAACCAATACGAATTCTGGGGATGAAGCGGCTGAATCATGTGATGAGAATGTGCCAAATGAACGCACCGGAAGCCAACATGGTAATGAAATGACACGCAAAAGGGGTAAAACTCATAGAAGTGGCGATGCAAATGTGGGAATATCTGCTGAATCTCAATCCCAATCTTTACCCGGCGTTCCCGGTACAAGGAGAGTAACCCGAAGCTCTTCTCGTCTCCAGTAAATCAACAATGGAATGTTAAGAGCACTGTATATTTTGGTGTTGACAGATGCTAACTTTGCTGAACCCAATGGATATATGAATAGGCACTGTGATGTAGTTCGTAGGGAGCATTTCAAAACCCAGCATTATTCTTAGAATGACCAGTAAATATTTATGCTGTTTATCATTTAGCCATGTAATGTGAACTTTTTCACATGATTTGGTTATGCAAGTGTCCAAGAATAACTCCTTTTTCTTTTCAGTGTCGTAACAAAACTAACTAGTGGAATGAACAGGCCAGCACAAAAACTATAGTGCCAGAGTCATGTTTGGAGGATTGCTTGATTCTGTGCTAATAAAGAAAATAATGTAGCCCAGCTCGGCATTCAGCAACCTTAATACAAGAGATGACAGGAGGACTAACACCACGTACGAATATATTCTTCAAGAACTAATCATTGAAATTTTTTTTCGGAATTAATTTGATACATGGCTGATCTTTCGGAACTTAATTGACTATTAACTCTAGGAATTTTTTTGACTATTAACTTCAGTTTTAATACGTTCTTTAGAATAGATATTTTTTTTTGGTAATTAACGGGGCCAAAGGCCAAAGAGAGAATTACAATGCTATTTGCCGGGGTAAAGAAAAGTCAGACATTAAGATTGAAATGTTTCGAGCAAACCCAAAGAAAATAAAGATGGTCCAAACTCAAGTGTTTCATAGGGCACACTATATACAACCCAATTAGCCTAATCCTCAGCAGTCAGCATATTTATTGTATCATATGAACCAGTCCGAGACAAAAAAGAGTTATAAGCACCAAAAATGATGAAAAAAGAAAACCCAACAAAGTATTATAAAAAAACATTTATAACACACACACACACACACGAGAGATCCATTTATGGCAGGTATAGATTTTATTAGCTTACATCATTCTGTCCCAAAGAAAAGGGTTACATCAATGAACGGCTTTTTATCTTTTATAGGCACAACAAATTTTATCAATCCAGCCATTCTTAGGACCAAAAGTACTGGAATTGGACCATCTTTTAATTAATTTCTGGGATACTCATAATTGTAATCTGGCCAATTTTATTGACGGCACCCCTATATGGAATAGCCTATATAGCGTTACTGGAATTGGACCATTATACATAGTATTCTAACTAATCTGTTAATGTTCGGCCATGGTAACGTTTCTCGATTGAAAATGTGCAACATGGCACTATTAATTAAGCTGAATTTAATGCCTTCTGCATTAGGTTTTGATAAATATAAAAACAAAAATATTGATATATTATTTGGGTGGGAAGAAAACAAGAAAACGTCGTCCTGCTAGGTTAGTAAAATTATGTGGTCCATGTATATATGTATGTCATATATTGTTAGACGTAATAATCCAAAAATGGTCACCTGAAAGTGAAAATGCACCTAAGGCTACTCTTATAATTTGTTGGACCATTTACCATTATTCCCATTGGCGTACAAGGTCCTCCCCTAACTACAAAAATGACATACATGCATTCGTCATATTTGCATTCATTCAAAGGCAAAGTGGTTTTTTTTTTAAAGATTCAAAACAAAAATTTATTATAAGTTTAATTTTTGTTAGTATATATAATTTTACTAAATTTACAATTAAGTTTCTATATTTTTTTCTTTTAATTAGGTCTCTATATTACTTTTAATTTTGTAATTAGGTCATTTCCGTGTCAAAAATATTAAAATTAACGGAATACTCTTCCCAAAAAATATTTGGTCAAAATCTCAAAGATTTAGTTAGGTTTTTACTTGTGAATACTTTTAATTTGTGAATGAAGAAATATTTTATTAATTCTAAATTTTTTTATACTAATAATGATCTAATTATAAAATTAAAAGTAGTAAGATCCAATTAAAAACAAAAATAATATAAAAATTTAATTACAAATTTGATGAAATTATAGGTACCAATATAATAATTAAACTTTATTGTATTCACATATGTGTAAATTGTGCAATATTCACCAATTTCTATTTTGTTAGGTATTTAGTTGGTTTTGGGAACAAAACTAACCTGCATTATCTTATTGTCACCACCAGTCAAAAATAAGAAAATTATATTTGCATGCATATCATTGGCAATGACAATAAGATAGAACCAAATTAGTAGTATAGCAAATATCTACAATTCAACTACTTGACAACAATTATTTAACAATTTATTTATATCTAGTAATTTTTTAAAATGTAATTGCAAATAAGAAATGTTTTGAATTTAAATAAAATATCAATAATAAGTTTGGAAATCCAAATTTTGAGTTAATTAGTTCAAAAATTCACGAAAATTTATTTACACTTTTACAAACTTAAGATTCAAGATGAAATAAAATTATAAAAATCATTATAAATATCAGTTGATTCATTAATAATTAAAGATTCATGATTAAGACTTTTTATTATTATTATTTTAAAATGCCTCTTTATATCCCTAAAAAAATGGCATATATAGGGAATTAACAATAATGAAAAACTTTTTAATTTTTCAAGTAAAAAATTCTATGTTTGACACCTTTGTTAAACACTTTCTATTAAAGCCGGTTTTATATGCACATCCAAATATTGAACTCTTAACCATTTTCAATTTTCCACTAATGCTGCTGATGCATGAGCATTTTTTCTATCTTTTTCTAATAAATTTGTATCTAATTTGTTGAGTTTAATAAAGAATTAATTATCTTTTAGCCAATATGGATGCTACTTTGAGTCTTTTGCAATTTTGTTTATTTTAGCTAGCATTCGGTAGAATTTGATAGAGTTTCTGCAGCACAAGAATCAAAGGAAATGGCAGCGAGGACCGACACGTACGCGTGATTTGGAGTTTTTCATGGCAACGCGTGCGCGTGACTGACGCGTATGCGTGATTTGAAGATTTGCATAGTGACGCGTGCGCGTGATCGACGCGTCCGCGTGACTCGGAAAAAAGACCATCAACGTGTACGCGTGACTGACGCGTACGCGTGACATGTGCCACGTGCAGAAAATGCAGAAAACACAAATTAAAAACTGCAGAATGGACAAAACAAGTGGTCCCCACCCATCAACTGAAGACTTGCTGATTGTTATAATTAATTCTAATTTAAATTCAAATTTGATTTTAAAATAGGAAAGGATATTATTTTTAATTTTAGATAATTAAATTTTAAATTAATTAGGATTAGTTATAAAAAGAGATTCCATTAGAAAATTTTATACCAATTTTACATGCCATCAAATTGGAATCTGTATATTTTAGGAAAATCCTATTTTTCTCTGAACTATGAGCAACTAATCCTCCATTGTTAAGGTTAGGAGCTCTGTCTATTTGTATGGATTGATTTTATTGCCTTTTCTATTTTAATTCATGTATGGATTTAATTTAAGAATTGTTTTCGCTCTTTATCTTATGAATTTGGGTGGAACGGAAGTATGACCCTCTTTCTATTTGAGTTCTTGTAAAACTTGGAAAAGCTCTTTACTTGAACAACAGCTTGAAAACATATTCTCCTAAATTTTAATTATCTGGATTTAACGGGATACGTGACATATAATCCTTTTATTTTTTGGGTAATTAGAATTTTTGTGGCATATAAACTGAAATTTGATCATGCAGCTTCTAATTGGAATTAATTGACCAAGGAATTGGTAATTAATGAATCTTAGAGGAGACTAGAAAGGTCTAAGAAATTAGGGTCTAGTCACATATAATTTGCCATAAATTAAATTCTACATGATTAAAATAGTTAGTAAGAAAAGTTAATCCGAAAAAATAGATAACTTTGAAGCCTTAACTGTTTTCTCCCATATTTTATTCCCAACTTATTTACTTTACTATTTTATTTTCTGAACGATTGTTTAATGCTCTTTGAACACTTAAACACTCGTTTCTGTTTGTCTAACTGAGCCAATCAATCAATCAATCAATGTTGCTTGATCCATCAATGCTCGTGGGATCGACCCTCACTCACCTGAGGTATTATTTGGTACGACTTGATGCACTTGTCGGTTAGTTTGTGGGTTATAAACACCACACCAAGTTTTTGGCGCCGTTACCGGGGATTTACAGTGATTAACAACTGTTAGTTGTTTGATTGCTTAGATTAGGCGTTTTAGTTTTAATTTTATTTAATTTTTATTAAAAAATTTTGAAAAAAAAGAAAAAAATTAAATAAATAAATAGCCCCAAGTGTTCTTTCTTCTTTGCTTTTTTGTTTACCACATGGTGCGTTTAATCCTTTTTGGTATTTTGTGCTAAGAAAAAATAATAGAGAGAGATCACATGGGGTACTACTCACACCCGAGTAGTGATTCATATTATGGTGGATGGAGGAACTATCCAAGTTTTGGTTGGTAAATTCAAAACCAAAGAAACTTCAATGCTCCATGTTCCAACTATCAAGAGCCATCACCTCCATATTCATATCAAGAACCACCATCTCCATATTCATACCAAGAACCACCACCTCTCTATCCATATCAAGAACCGTCATCCTTCTACCAATATCAAGAGCCACCATCTCCCTATTCATACCAAGAACCATCCTCCTTTTACACTTATCAAGAACCATCATCTCCTTTTTATGCATATCAAGAGCCACCATCTTCTTATTCATCTCAAATACCATCAGATCTTGAGCTTCTCATGAAAGAATTCCTACATGATATAAAGACGAGTGTCAAAAATATAGAGAAATATGTGCAGTCGCTAATCAAGAACCAGGAAGAGGAACAAGCAAATTCCTTCCCAAAAGATACAATGCACGATCCTAGGGAAGAAAGTGAGGAAATAAATCAAAGGAGTTTATACTCCAGTGAATTAGAGAACTTTCCACCCTCACATATGGAAGAAGAGGAAGATGCACAACCTCCCATGCCCTTGGTAAGCAACGAAGAAGAGATTGAATTAGAAGAAAGCTACCAAGAGGAAGATATTAAAATTGAGGAAGCTTGCAAAGAGGTAGAAGAATTCAAAGAAGAACACAAGGGAGTGGAGCTTGCAAGACCTCTTCCAAAGCCATCACTATCCAAAACAACATTCAAATGGGTAAAATTCCTATCCTTAACCTTTACTTTCCCACTTAAATATGGGCTACTGGAGACGGATGGTCAACTTAGAGCTCTTTGTGGCATTAAGGGTAAGAGGAAGATAGTTAGTGGCAAGAGTTATCAAGCAAAGTTCAATATGGTTGCATGCTCCAAATTGAAGTGCAAAGATTGGTATAGAGCTCAATTGAATGGGTCTAGAAGGTTGTTTGGATGTCTCTGTGAGAATTCAGATTGCTTGCCACCCGGTGGGAACAATGGTGATCCACAAGAAGACGGATGTAAAAGTAAGGTTTGAGACCCTAGAATTCATTCCCACAATCAATACTCTTGGGGCCTTGTCACTTGCTTCAACTTGCTCGAAGGCGTTATGTGCCTAGCTTGGAATCCCGGTGGCCATTGGACTTACAAACATTGGTGGAGATTCCTAAATCAGTAAAAGCACAAGCCACCATAACAAGGAGCTCACCACATGTCCAACTTAAGGACTTTAACTAAAAGTGCTTGGTGGGAGACAACCCACTGTGGTATGATCGTTCCTTTTTATTCTTAGTTATTTTTCGTAGTAGTAGTTTTCTTACTTATTTGAAGTTTATTGAGTTCTTACTAATTTTCTGATCAAGCAGCTATTTTAGAACATGAACCGGAAAAAAAAAAGAGAGAGTACATGACGCGTACGCGTCAGAGGGGTGTGCGTGAAAAATAAAAATAAACAGAGAGTTGTGCGAGAGTGGCACAGGAATGATGCCTTTCGCACAAACAAGCCCACTGGACGCGTGCGCGTCATTGGTAATTTTGACACTCCATGCGTACGCGTCGTCACGTGTACACTTGACTTTTAAAAACGGCGTAAATATGTGTTTGGTCAGAGAGATGTGCTGGCTTGGGGCTGAAAGTGTACTAGAAGCACAAAACTTGTTCACACGTACGTGTCCTTGACGCGTGCGCGTCATTTGCACAAATGGCCATCCACGCGTACGCGTGCATGACGCGCACGCGTCGTTTGAAAATATTGGTGCCCAAGCCATGCTAACAGAGAGTTGAGCGTGCGCCCGACTGGCTTCGCGCGAATCGCGCAAAACCTAGGGCACACGGACGCGTGCTTGACGCTTATGCATCATTAAAAAAATTTGCGACCCACGCGTACGCGTGCTGCATGCGTACGCATCGTCTGCGCCGCACAACTACACTAGTTCGCCGCCCAGCTTTAATTTTCTTTTCCCCTCTCCCAATCCTAATTATCTCTTGTTCTTTTATCCTTATATTCTTCTTTCCTCTTACTATTTATTTTTATTTTCAGTTCTTCTTTGCTTGAGGACAAGCAAACCTTTAAGTTTGGTGTTGACGCTTCGCTTAAGGGTTTTCTGTTAATTTTATGGCACTAAGGGAGGTGAATCATCTTCACAAAGGAGCACAACCTGAAGAATAAAACGACCGCTCGGATAACTAAGGTGGTTGAGTTCCTTTCATTTCTTTTATTCTTTCTCGCTTTTACTATGTTATGTTCCGGTTTTCTACTATTTTGCTTTGTTTGCTGCATTATCCTTTATTAGTTAGAATTCTAGGACTAGTTTAGTTCTCCCAATTGCTTTAATTCTGAAAAGATGTCTCATGTATTACTCACTGAACTTGAATCTAAATAAAAAAATACAGGAGTGATATATTGCATGAGAAAGTGGGTCTATATTGAAAAATAGTCTTATTTACTTAAATGTGGTGGTATTTTCTGTGATTTTGAATGCATGACATGAACAGTGCATATTTTTTATAGTGCAATTTATGAATGTTAAAATTTTTGGCTCTTGAAAGAATGATGAAAAAATAAAAATGTTATTGATAATCTGAAAAATCATAAAATTGATTCTTGAAGCAAGAAAAAGCAGTGAAAAATACAAAGCTTGCGAAAAAAAAAAAAAGAAGAACCCTTTAAACTAAAAGGCAAAGGGTAAAAAAGGATCCAAGACTTTGAGCATTAATGGATAGGAGGGTCCAAAGGAATAAAACCCTGGCCTAAGCGGCTAAATTAAGCTGTCCTTAACCATGCGCTTGTGGCGTGAAGGTGTCAAGTGAAAAGCTTGAGACTGAGCGGTTAAAGTCGTGATCCAAAACAAAAAGAGTGTGCTTAAGAACTCTGGGCACCTCTAACTGGGGACTCTAGCAAAGCTGAGTCACAATCTGAAAAGGTTCACCCAGTTATGTGTCAGTGGCATTTATGTATCCGGTGGTAATACTGGAAAACAAAATACTTAGGGTCATGGCCAAGACTCATAAAGTAGTTGTGTTCAAGAATCAACATACTGAACTAGAAGAATCAATAACACTATCTGAATTCTGAGTTCCTATGGATTCCAATCATTCTTAACTTCAAAGGATAAAGTGAAATACCAAAACTATTCAGGATTGCAGTTGTAAACTCCACTATAAGAAGAGACATGAGCTTAATTGAACTCTCATTCTCATGCAAATTTACATCCTAAGCTTATATTAGTTTTGGTTGCTTGAGGACAAGCAACAGTTTAAGTTCGGTGTTGTGATGCGTGAGCATCTTTCCTATCTTTTTCTAGTGAATTTGCATCTAATTTGTTGAGTTTAATAAAAAATTAATTATCTTTTAGTCAATATGGATGCTACTTTGAGTCTTTTACAATTTTGTTTATTTTAGGTAGCATGCGGCGGAATTTGATGGAGTTTTTGCAGCACAAGAATCAAAGGAGATGGCAGCGAGGAGCGACGCGTTCGCATGACTGATGTGTACGCGTGATTTGGAGCTTTCCATGGCGACGCGTGCGCGTGACTGACGCGTACGCGTGTGCGTGATTTAAAAATTTGCACAGCGACGCGTGCGCGTGACTCAGAAAAAAGACCATCGACGCATACGCGTGACTGGCGCATACGCGTGACATGTGCCACGTGCAGAAAATGCAGAAAAATGCTGGGGGCGATTTCTGGGCTGTTTTGACTCAGTTTCCAACCCAGAAAACACAGATTAGAAGCTGCAGAATGGACAAAACAAGTGGTCCCTACCCATCAACTAAAGACTTGCTAATTGTTATAATTAATTCTAATTTAAATTCAAATTTGATTTTAAAATAGGAAAGGATATTATTTTTAATTTTAAATAATTAGATTTTAAATTAATTAGGATTAGTTATAAAAAAGGGATTCCATTAGGGAATTCTATACCAATTTTACATGCCATCAGATTGGAACTTTGCACATTTTAGGAGAATCCTATTTTTCTCTGAACCATGAGCAACTAATCCTCCATTGTTAAGGTTAGGAGTTCTGTCTATTTGTATGAATTGATTTTATTACTTTTTCTATTTTAATTTATGTATGGATTTATAATTTAAAAATTATTTTCGTTCTTTATCTTATGAATTTGGGTGGAACGGAAGTATGACCCTCTTTCTATTTGAGTTCTTGTAAAACTTGGAAAAGCTCTTTACTTGAACAACAACTTGAAAACATATTCTCCTAAATTTTAATTATCTGGATTTAACGGGATACGTAACATATAAATCCTTTTATTTTTGGGTAATTAGAGTTTTTGTGGCATATAAACTGGAATTTGATAATGCAGCTTCTAATTGGAATTAATTAACTAAGAAATTGGCAATTAATGAATCTTAGAGGAGACTAGAAAGGTCTAAGGAATTAGAGTCTAGTCACATATGCCATGAATTAAATTCTACATGATTAAAATAGTTAGTAAGAAAAGTTAATCTAGAAAAATAGATAACTCTGAAACTTTAACTGTTTTCTCTCATATTTTATTCCCAATTTATTTACTTTACTATTTTATTTTCTGAATGATTGTTTAATTCTCTTTGAACACTCAAACACTCTTTTCTGTTTATCTAACTGAGCCAATCAATCAATCATTATTGCTTGATCCATCAATTCTCGTAGGATCGACCCTCACTCACCTAAGGTATTACTTGGTACGATCCGGTGCACTTGCCAGTTAATTTGTGGGTTATAAACACCGCACCAGCTGCCTTTATAGATTATCATTCATTCAGCCTATTTTCATTTAATGTGTATTTCACTCATATTATGTAGGTTCAAAAAATGTGACATTGTTGAGAATGTTAATAAGAAAACACCCAAGTGGTTAAAACCGCCGGCTTTTGTTTTTCATCATACAAAATTGAACAATAATATTAGAGCTTTGAATCTTTTGAGATTTCGAAATCCCCAAATCCAACACATTCACTAAATTGTAGGTAAATTTAGGTTTTTGATTAAAATATTGATACTTAATAGAGCTTTCTATCACAAGTTCACAACCAATCTTGGGAATTCATTGATTGATTCTTCAATCTTGTAGTACATTGAACGAGAATAATAGTAGTCATGAAATTTGCATGGTTGTTGAGTATAGTTATCATGCAATTATGCATATGCATTAAAAAAATCAGAAAAAATATTGCATTTTGTATGTTGTTGTTGTTAAAGAAAATGTAGAGGAATATAGAGAAAAGAAAAAATGACCATCCAGCAGAAGGGGGTGAGAGAGGATTTTTGCTTGAGAAATTATGGGGAGTCAATGGAATATTTGTATAATACGTACAATGGAGGTTTAAGAAGTAATAGAGATATAATCATTAGTGTTACATTTTTCCATTAGCGTAAGCTTTTGGGATGATTTGTATCATGACATAGGATTAGAGCTTTAGATCCGAAAGGTCAAAAGTTCAATCTTTGATAAAACCCAAAATTAACTTTTGAGATAAGTGATTTTATGACATGAGATGTTTATTATTTCCCTGCTTTTACTCCCAAGATAATGAGATATGATATAATAATATTTTCACTAATACTATTTTACTAACGAGTAATAAGTAAACTTTGATAATAACAATAAAGGTTTAGTTAATTAATGTGTTCTTAGAAGTTAGAACACTTATTAAAAAAGATTACATTTTTTATTTTAATAAATATATAACAAATGCATTAAAATTTAAAATTTACATACTTTTTATGAAAATTAAAAGCCTTTTAATTAATAACCTTAACATGTCCAAAACATGTTAATAAACTCTAATAATAATTAGACCAGTTCCATTATTACATCTTGCTACAAACAACCCTATCCTGTTGAACTTAACTAATCTTTGCTCTTTTTAGTATAGGCAATAAAGAAAGGAAATTAAATTAAAGGACTTCTTCTATATATAGTTATTATAGATGACAATCTTTTTGGGGATAAAATAAAGTACCCCATATATGGACCATCAAGCAGATGAAATAAAGTTTCTCAAGTTTCCAAAAATATAATTAATAAATTGCATAAGAACATCACACAAATCACAAATGTTTATGGAAAATGACAACATATATGGAAGTATATGATCCAAACAGTTTAGAAGTGCCTACCAAAAAGAACAAAGAAGAAGCTTTCAAGTGAATAAGTGATGATGACACTAATAATTATGTATATTCATATGGACTTATTACGATAAATTACCTCTTAATTGGAATTTAATAAACAATAATAATGGGTGAATAAAAATAATAACTTTTCTAATGAGTGTCTTGAGAGTATTTAAAAAAAAAAGATTAACTAACATGAGTCCTAAAGATACCTATTAACATTATCGATTAAAAATTTTTTTATAGAAAAATATAAAATTTAACTTTTTAATATATTGATTTTTATTTATTAAAATAAAATTTTTATTAATAATAATCTTAACATGTATTTTAGAATACATATTAGTTAAACTTTTTATAAAAAAATGTTTAGTAAATAATAAAAAATCAATTTAAAATAAATTAAAATTATTTTATTTTACATTATTTTTATTTTGTATTCCTTAATTATACCTAGAATAATCATATAATTTTAGACATAATTAAAATATGAAAAAGACAAGAAATTTAAGTTTTTAATGGCATTAATTAAAATATTTTTAGTTTTGTATTTTTCTTAAAGAATATTTTGAAGGTACGCATTACATTTAACGAAACTCTATATATATACAATATACTAACTAATTGATTAGTGTCAATAATTTGTGGATTTCAATTATGCCATGCCATAGCCCATCATCAACTAGCCAACTAGCTAGATAGTCAATGCAATCCCTTTCTTCAAATTCCTTGTCACAATTATATGAAATATATATTCAATTTATATTTATACTCTTAACCTTTGTCTTATTTGGGATATATATATATATATATATATATATATATATATATATATATATATATATATATATATATATATATATATATTAAAGTCCAACTTTGTCATTTTCAATAGCACATGGCTCAAAAAAATTTAGCCCTCGCCAGAATTTACATCCCTATCTCATATAACTGCACAAATTATTAACTATAATTTTCACAAAATTTGTGGCTTAGGGTTGAGAAATCAATTGAGGAAAGTGAACATATATCTTCATTTTTAGTAGGTAGATATAAAAGAAGAATATATATATATATATATATATATATATATATATATATATATATATATATATATATATATACTCACCCTGGATTTTAATCTAACTTTGAAGAGCTGGTAGACATTGCTATCAAATTTAATTGCCTTATTTATTAATTTCTTTAATTTTATTCTATAATAAAATTGGTGGATCGGCTTGTTACTATTATACCATTATTATAATCTGGTGACAATGATTGTGAAAGGCCCATGCATTATATATATTATGAACAACAAAGAAAAAACTAGTTATTAATTATTTAGTGGGAAAAATGTGTTTATATGATGAAATCTTAATCATGGCAATCATCAATATTGGCCAGCTTGTGCGGCCATATCATAAATATTTCAGCCAAAAACTAAAGAAAAATTTTATCAGTGAAACAATAATGATTTAGTTAAGAATACTTATTTTTAAATGTTACATTCATGTCAATGTGCAAATAATAATAATAATAAGTTTAAATGTATATATGTAAAATTTATACACTCAGCATAATTTAAACAGTTTATGAAACAATGTTTTTATTTTTTTTTTCTTCCAATGATGAAATAAATTAAAAAGAGGGCACTTATATTGGATGAACATGTTACCTGTAACGTGTTCGTTGAATATGATTCAGTGACATATATGCAGACATAATTTTGTAGGTGAATCTATAAATTAATATGACAGATCTAATAATATTATTCAAGTCAAATAATTTTTTATACCAATTTGAATTATTCTTTTACTTTTGGTCCCATCTTGGATAAGCTTTTAAAATTTTTTTTATTTCACCCTAATATACTAAACTAGAGTATTCAGTAAGAAAAAAAATCCCAAAAAAAAAAATTAAACCTGAAGCATCAAAGTAGGTAGTGGAAAAACCATGCAATGCACCTGCTCAAATTCCTATTTTCCTTCTCTTAGTTGCTTTTAACATGCATGGAAATTATTGTTTAATGGCATATATATATGTATGATTTGTTCGGAATTTTTTTGTGAGAATTTTTAAAGGATCTAGCTATAGCCCATTTTTATTTATTTATTTTGTAATAATAGCACAAATTATTATATACCATACTCACAAAGTCAAATATATAATGTACCTCCCCCATATATATTGAGTGAACAATAGTCATAATAAAATATGTATAAAAATATAGTCATTAATAAAATAAATAAAATAAGAAAATAAAAGGAAGTACGTTTTCCTATATTGTAGTAAACTTCACTGAGGATGCATTCAGAGAGGCATGGTCAAAATTTCATATTATTACTTGATGAGGAAATTGAAGTAAAGAAAGAGAAAATAAAAGAAAAATATATATACAAAATATAAGTGAATATTTTTTAGATATGATTAAAAAAATAAAATATTTTTATTTTAAAATTTGAAGATTTTATAAGTGAATATTTTTTGTTTTTTGTTTTTTTTTTATAAATGGTCCAATTTTAAAAAATAAAAAAAGTCTAGAGACCAAATTTTAGTCTAGTTTTTTGCATGCATATTTTGAATAATTAATAATCTAAATATTTTTTACAAAATTTTATATGCTTAAATGATTTACTAAACACGTAATCATTTGCTACTTATAAAAAAAATTATAATTTTTATTATTTTTATTGTATTTTAAAAGTATTTTTATCTTAAAAAATTTAAAAAGTAACTCTGAATAAGTAGTCTAATAAGAGAATATTTTTTGTGGTTTATCCTCTACTCATTTAAAGTCTAAATATTCCAATTGTAATTTAAGAAGCCGTTCCATGTGGTCTCATGTGTTTCTTCGGAGAGTCCACATATATATATCTTTCTCTTTGGTGGTTATTATATATAATATTTATTTATTTATATATTTAATTTATTTATTTTAATTCCCCCCTCAAATGTGTGTGGTCAAACAGGTTTCATATGATGCAATTAATAATGCATCTATCTAATTTATTCCCGTCATGTTCTTCATTTCCTTTTGCCAAACGGCTAGTCATGTTCTAAAGCATATTATATTCCCTTCTTCCTAGCTAGTTGAAATTGTGAATCATTAAATTGTACAAAAAATATTGTTATTTTTTAGTTGTTATCTTTGCCGTTATGGTAGTTGTATTGTTAGTTAATGCTGTTCTGCACTTAGGAATAAATTAATGCCACAGAATGATCACTTTTAATGCAATTAATAATATAGCTAGCTAGGTCAAATTAAATTATATCACATGCAGATTCCATTAGCAGTTAGTGTAATTTTTTAAGGTGCTAGCTTATATTATGTGTATCTTTGTTTCTATTACATAGTTTGCCTTTGTCGTTTATGATTTATGTCATGTGCAATCCAAGTAGTATAATTTACTTGTAATTAACACTAAGCAAAACATATACAATTTCTTGTTCTGAAAAACTATTATATATGTATGTATTCTAAATAGATTTGAACTTATCTCTTAATAAATGCTATTAGGGACGGAAATATATTCATGATATTTCTAGTGTATGTGAAACGAAAATGTCATAACTTGTCTTTTTTTTATTTTGCTTATATTTATTAATTATTATTGGAATAAATATAAAATATTAAATATAAAAGGTGTGTTGTTAGAATATAATTAGGATTAATTCGCATTATTTAATATATCTGAATATTTATTATAGGATATTACGTCTTTATTATTTAGATTCTCTTATCACCTATAAATACTCTTTTATATTGTATTATTCCAGACAACTTGAGTACACTCAATAATACATAAATCAGTTTAGCCTCTTATTTTTAATATGTGTAATTATAAATATTACATATATAAAATTATAGATATAAAATTAAATAAAATAATTTTATATTTAATTATTGTCTCTTTAGCATTATTCTTAATTTTTTAAAATAATATTATTAATGAAAAGAAATCAACTTGAGTTAATTAGTTAAAT
Organism: Arachis hypogaea; assembly: GCF_003086295.3. NCBI lineage: Eukaryota > Viridiplantae > Streptophyta > Magnoliopsida > Fabales > Fabaceae > Arachis > Arachis hypogaea. The sequence goes on from NC_092037.1 coordinate 23,132,738, forward strand.
GATTAGCTCACTTGTTCATTTAAGCAAGTATCAAAAATTTAAAATATGCTTTGTACATACAACAGCAGTTTATTGATGAATAGTAACATATTCTTAAATAGAACTTCGATCCGTAACATATTTAATTTCAGAATAATTGTTTAATTCAACTGTAGTGATGAGTTACGAACTCTTATCATTGATAAAATTTGTGATAAGTAAGTATTTTAGTTCACTATTATCAGTTTCTAAGTTAAACTAGTTAGCTAGTGACTAACCTTGTCAATTATTACTAATGAAATTATAAGTTTAAATTTTATTGTGGTCAGATTTTGAAAGAAAAATAAAATATTACTGTAAAAAATATTCACTTTTTTTTACGAGTTAGTTGTTATGAAATATTATCTAAGAAATTTAAATTAATAAAAAATACATAAATAATTATAATATATACCTAATATATTTTTATGTGAGAGGTTCTTTTTAATTTTTTTAGAATAAATTAAATAAATATCAAACTTTTAATTTTTAGATCATAAAAAATTTAATTCGTCATAAAATTATTTATTTTAAAAGATTAAATTAATGAAAAGATGCATGTATAAATTTGTTGACTTTTCCAACAAAATCATAATAAACCTTAGCTGCAGGTAGACTAAGAATGTTGCAGTAGCAAGTCTAAATAATTAAGGTTATATGGATTTGACTTTTAACAATATGTATGGGATCATTTATTAATTTGGGTTCTGACTTGTGACCCATTTAAGATTGGAATAATTCACATGTAAGTAGTAGTAGTAGTAGTAGTAATAGTTTATTAATTATTAATTAATAAGTAGTAAACTGTAATCAAAAGCTAAGGCACTCAAATAGTCAAACCTAAAAAGGGCGGTTACGAGTGTTCTATAGGAGACGACATTGAAGATTGTAATTCATGCAATGTTAATTATAGTAATAGTGCATCCTAGTGTTATTATTATGATCCCACTCCATGTGCCTTCCCTAGTTAATTTTTTTTTTTAATTTAAATGTTCTCAGTAGTATATTTTTCCTCGTTTTTATAATAACGGTTCCAAAATAATAAAAGTTACATATACACAAACTAAGTATTTATTTGGGTGCTATTATTTAAAAAAAAAAATCTTTTTAATAAAAAAATATTTTTTATTTTTTAGTGTATTTGATAAATTTTTATAATTTACGTTTTTTTAAAGATTTTTAAAAAAATACTTTTTTTATGTATAAATAAATAAAAAAGTATTTTTATACTGTTATATTCAAACATAATTGATAAATAAAAAGATCTTTTTACATGAGATACTAAAAAATAAAATTATTTCTACTTTTTCATAAGATCCTTTAAAAAAATAATTCAAAAATTTTTTTTTATAGATGTTCACCCAAACAAACCCTAAAAAAAAAGATATTCTTTCTATTTCACAATATCAATCATACTTTTGAATATGTTAAAAACTCAAATGTAACGAAAGTATTGCTTTGCATTTTTTCTTTGAATATCCCTTCTGTTTTATAATATCGGGCTTATTAAAGTTTTTTAATGTTTCAAAATATCTCATTTAAAATATATATGTAGGTAGTATCACTTTTTTTCCTCCAAAATTATCCCTACTAATAATGTAATTTGAAAAAGAAAATAAATGTAATATTTATCTTAATTATAATAAAATGTGTTTTTTAATATGAAGTTAATTTAGTCTATTTAGATCATTTTTTAATTTAACTATCATCAATATTCTTGATATACGTGTGTATTTTTTGTTTTAGGGTTGATGATATTATAAAAGCAAAAGATCAGGGTAAAGAATAAAAAAATTCGCACAATAATTTATCAACTCTTTTTTCTTTTCAATATCACGTAGAAAATTATGGAGATTTTAAGCCCTTGTATTTTTTTAAATCTCAAATAAAAATTGCGGTGGTTTAAAATGGACGCAATTTTATATTTAAAATCATTAAAAAAATAGCGGCAATTATGAACCAATGCAAATCAAAATAGTTAGAAATCATCAAAAATATATTTATCAGCGCTTTAAAATACAGTGTTTAACCAATCGTCATTAATTGGTTTAAACTATTACTAAATATTAAAAAGATTGCTACAATCTTTTTATTTTTTTTAGTAGATTGAAATATATTCTTATATTATTTACAAGGGATAAAAAAAGGTATTGTTAAATATACCATATTCGAATAAAATGTAATATGTGAGTATTATCTCTTAGTATTTATTAAAAGCTTTAAATACCATTTTAAGCATTTTATTAGAGAAAGCATAGGGGGCTAACTATGCTATAAGCCAACTCGGCTAATTTTTCTATAATTTTTATTTTTTTTAAAAATAAAAATTTATACACAAAAATTTCCTTAATTCCAATTCCACTCACACTCACCCTACAAAATCATAAATCTTAATTCCTCCTTCCGAATAATCAACGCTGCGCCTCCTTCTCCCCAACGCCCCACACTGCCGCTACACCGTCCTCATGTACCACCACTGGTCATCCTCGCATTCTTCTTTGTCACCTCATTTGCCGTTTGCACAGGAAAGACAACCGCCATCGTGCCTTTGCTTCACCCTCTTCGCGTCCCATCGCTCATCGTCCATGCAGCACTCTCACATCATCGCTGCTCTCTCGTCGCACTGCCGTCTGATCTGTGCCACTCGCACCCACGCCACTCGCCTGTCATCTCCATCACTTACATCATATGCTTCTGCAGTTCTATCCATACTCGAGCCGTCCACGCTCGTGCCGGCCGCCACCTCCATGTATCGTACGCTTTGAAATATGCATAAAAAGTCACTCACCGAATGCAAGGACTCCATAGACAAGGTAACACCACTTGTATCCATTCCTTTTTTTTGAGGGAACATAAAATGGACTTATCCTCAGTTTTGGATGTTACATTGGCATGCGTTACGGATGTTTTCCTGTGACAACATGTATTATCCATGTCATTCCTCTATGAATTTGGTTGTTTCTATTTTTTTTTAAATTCAGGTGTTGCTTTTATTTAAAATTGGATGATCATCATAGGGGATTTTGGTGCTCTTACCATTGGAAGCTTCAATTATTTTTTGGATGTTTCTTTTTGAATAAGTGGACATTTTTTACAAGATTTCAGATGTTTTTTTTCACGTTATATCAAATTTCTTGTTTAATCGACTTTGGGATGTTTCTCTATGAGTTACTAGATATTTCTTTCATAGGGTTAGGAATGTTCTTTTTTATAGTAAAATGTAGATAGATGCGATGAAGGTTTGCTTTATTCTTCTATTGTTCATTCTGTTTTCTTCTTTCGTTACACCATGTGAGTAGATGTTCTTATAGTTTTGACGTATGATTCAGGGAAGTGTTGCTTAGCAACAGATGAAACCAAAGCCTAAAATACCTGGATTCAAGATAAATCAGGTTGTTTCCTTAGCAAGTGTATCGAGTACTATTGATCTTGATCAACAAATGGTTTCTAAAATGTCAAAATTCAATGCTCAACCAATGAATAAAAAAGTACTTCATTCTTATCTTTGCATATACTTTGTTTGTTTTTACTTCTAAATATAATTTTTTGAGAGTGCAACTCAAGAATTAACAACCCGATTTTCTCATTTTTGGTTGTTTTTATGAGATTTTAATGTTTGTTGCTCTTAAAATTAGAAGATTTAATTGACTTTCTGGATGCTTATTTCTGTGTAAATATATATTTTTATAGAGTTTTGGATGTTTTGTTTTTGAGTTATCGGATGTTTTTTTCATAGGCTTTCAGGATGTTTCTTTTGAGTTACTTATCATCGTGAACAAGGAGTAGGCTCTTTTCATCAGCCATGATGTTGTTCACGCATACATATACCAAAAATTTCATCCGTATGGAATGTAATTATATAATTTTTTGGATGAGCGTATAAACATAATTCTTGAGTTTCAGTTGACTAATCTCCGTTATGACCTTCTCCTGAAATTAACCTTTTCTAATGTAATCAGATTTGGATGTATACAAAATCTGACTTGTAAACTTTTCTACATATGTACCATTTGTCCATCAACAAATACATCAATTTTCAAAAGAGTTCATCTCAACTGTGCTTTCACAAATATTGAAGAATTGAGTAATTATGAAAAGGCTGAAAACAAGGTTTTATCCTTGTGATTCCAATCAAACAAAAATTCACCCCTATTGTGGCTCATATTATCAATGGTCTTGCATGGTTATGAAGTAGCCTTTTGCTACAATAAGTTAATGAAGAATTGATTAGTTAAGGTGGCAATATCTGCACTGTACATCATAACAATAATTCTAGTTTTTGCAAATTCTTAAAATGAAAGACCACTTGGTTTCTTTGTCATGTTTCTAAATGGAAGATGTAACACCCTTATTATCATAATATCACGTTTCCGGTTGTGCCACTTTGATAGCAAGGACATTATGATGACTTCTATATACTTAATAGGAAAACAATCATTAGTACCTATGAATTTTTTGAATGTTGACAAAAGTACCCATCAAACAACAAAACTAAAGTTATACCCATGAAAGATGGGTTCCGTACGACAAAATTTCCCAAACCCTAATTTTTTGTTGACTTTTTAACAAAATTTTTAAATTAAATCATCTTTCTTTTTCAACCTCAATTCCACGGCCTCTCTTCTTCCCCAAACTTCAGCACCAACACCGATTCCTTTGGAAAGGAAAAGTTTCAATGCAAAAGTACCCAAAGCGCTTAGAATTTGAAAGGTCTTTCCCACCACCTACACCACCACCACTAATAACAACAAAAAAGGGTTAAATTGCTAATCAATTTACCAAATCAAGCCATACCCAAAATTTATATTGCCAAAAAAAGTTGAACAAACCCTAAACCCTAAAATGTTAATCAAAGAAACAGACTTAGTATAGAATGTGGTAACAAATGCGAGGTAGCCGCGACAAAAGGGAAGATTGATGCGACGACGAGGAGGTTGCTGGAGGCAGAAATGATGCTGCTGGTGGCGGTGATGATTCTGCTAAAGATAGCAATGACGAGGAAGATCGATTAGGAGGCCGTGATGATGACGAACAAGTGTGGAGTAGGAGGCAACGATGCTGTTGAACAAGCGTTATGCAAGACACGGCAACGATGTGGCGACGACAGTGAGAGGGAGGTGACCAACAGTGAGAATGGTTGCTGTAGATTCATCCATGTTAAGTTTTTTTATTCTAATTATGGTTCTTTTACATATGAAAGAGTGTGTTTTTTCGGTGAGTTTTGAGAAGAATAAGAAGAAGAAGATTTGAAAAAAAAAGCAAAGGTGCTAAAACTGTAGCTATTGATGGATGGGATTTTTTGAAGCAGTATTATTGTTGAAGTTTGGGAAAGAAAAAGGATAGGGTTAATTTGGAAATTTTGTTAAAAGTCAACAAAAAATTAGGGTTTAGGTACTTTTGTCGTACGGAATCCATCTTTCATGGGTACAACGTAGGTTTTCTTGTTTGATGAGTACTTTTGTTAGAGTTCGTAAAGTTCATAGAAACTAATGGTTGTTTTTTCTACTTAATAATAAAATATGAACCTTTAACTCGAAACCATATCGCTATTTTTTTTTTTGAAAAATCAAAAGTTCTTTTTCTTTTTACAAACATGCATATATAAGCAAATTCAATTACAATTTTCATATATATATATATATATATATATATATATATATATATATATATCATTACAAATCATGACTCATATTCCTCTTACAAAAATATATAACAAGGCGAGGAAAAAACTATAACTAAGATATATACAACACAATCACATACGTGGAAGAAACTCCTTAAACTCCTCATCCATCCTGAAAAGAGAAATTTGTAGGGTGAGAATCTAACCACACGGTCTCACCAGAAAAGTTCAAAATTGTTAAAAGAGGATACGTATAAAGAAGAGTATGGATTTCAACCACAACAATTATCATTCGTCTTATGAATCTATTCAAACATCAACATAAAAATAATATGAAAATCCAACTTCATATCTTTATTTGTAAAAAGTTCCAAAAATTATCGGATAAATCACATAACATTTCAATACATACCAAATGATCAATCAATCCAAACTTACCAATCACGCCCCCCGCCCCGAGCATAACTAATCACGCCTCACGCCTAATATATAATCAAATCTTGACCTCCGACCCAACATATAATCAATCAACACTTGGTATCAGAATTATCAATTCATCACCAAAACTCAGCCTCAAAATAAAATCAATCACAGGCAACAAATAATGCTAGGTAAACACAATTAGAAAGCAGTAACAGCAGGCACCACAATTAACAATTAAACAAAATTCTTCAAATAGGCAAACCAGAACACTTAAGCACACCCTAACACTAGCAACCAAATGCACATGATATATGTATGTCTTACTGGCTGTAAGCTCACGTATTGGTTATCATTCCAAACCCAACACACTCGGTAACTAACCCAGATATCGTCATCTTGGAAGCCAGTGGGCGGTAAAGAACCACGATTCCCACCTCGTGGGTGGTAAATAACCATGATTCTTGCCATGTGCATAAGTTACAATTTAAAAAAACCCATGGGCGATAAATAACCAAGATCCCTATGTCTGCTGCAATACTAGACAAGCAGTACACCACCATGATCCTTGCCAGGTGCATAAGTTACAATAAAAAAAAACGTCGGTGGTAGATAACCACGATCCCCATGTCTGCTGCGACACTTGACAAGCGATACACCACCACAATTCTTGCCAATCAGTTATCATTTTCAATCTCAAATACATAAGCAGGATAAGGCCTCCATCCTTACCAAACACAAATCAAATTCTAATAATGTTCCCAATCATATTTAGAATCACAATCCTTTAAAATCTTAACCCAGAGCAAGTGGGACTAAACCACAACCTTTGCATCTTACCTAGGTATTTCAAATCTCAAATCTCTTTTCTTTAAAAAAAACAAGTTAAATCTATTTCTCTTTCTTAAAACTCATTTTCACCAAATCAAAAGTCCCAAATTAACTTCAAGAAGCTATTTCTTCAATTCCATTTGAAATTTCCGAAAGCATAACTCTTAAATTAGAATTAATTGAATAAAACTCACTTTGTTTAACTAATTTCCAAAACTAACTTTAACTTCACTTTAAGTTTAAAACCTTTCCAAAAAAAGATTCAAAACCATTCTTATTCCCCAATCGAAATCTCAATTGAAACATAACCACTTATTTTGGAACAATTACTTTAAAATTTGTTAAAAACACCCCAAATCCCAATCATTTCCATAGTTAAATCAAAATCAAACAAAATAATTCTTCAACCCAAATTTTTCAAATAACACTTCAAAGAAAGTCCCTAGTCTTTAGGGGGGGCAACTACCAATCTCATTTTCTTTATTATTCAATTTAATCCAAACTTATAAAAATATTAGCAACACCTCCCCTAAAACTCAGACTTTACCACTCTTACGGTTTCTATCAATCACCACAAACTTACTAAGTCCATTATCTTGACCTCTTTCTCATCTTGAATTCTAAATTAAATAAAATTTATATTTTTTTTTTGCAAATTTTTATATAAGATCTGAGTAGTTATCACTAGACTTTTGGAAGTAAGTTCTGAATGTGGTATACTTGAGATGGTTTGATATGAGGCTGCAATTCAGAGGACCGATGAAGATGATATATATTATTCTCAAGTATAACATACAATGCAAACATTGCTACCCAAAGTCATATTTGTTAGTTGTCAGTCCAAATCTTAGTATGTGTTTCATGAATATATTTCATTACGAAGTCATGTCTAACATATCTGAAATTGATAATTTCATTCTTTTTTATTGTACTGCCACTAAATAATGTTATGTGGTTAGAAACTATAGACACCAGGAAGCTAAATTGAATTTATTTGATACTTAGCACAAACCAAAAAGGTTCCTAAACTAAAATTTCTGTAAAAAAGAGGAATCTCAGAGATATAATTTTTTATTTTATTCAAGTTTTCTTATACAAGGCTATACTACCTTAAGAATCTAATACGGTCTTGTATCCAGTTGTAAGCATAAACAATATCATTGTTTTTCTTAAGAGGCCATCAAACTATGAAATGATCTATTTATTTAAGTTTGACTAATTTTTCTCGTGTTTAACATATATATTTTTGTTGTACGAGTAGATACTTGATAAGAAAAATATAGAGCAGTATCAATATCCTACTTACTACAAGTAATATGCATGAATTATATTTGTATTTTATCATTAAACATTTTACCCTCAAGTTCGAAGTCAACTGTTTAATATGCATGAATTACATTTGTATTTTATCATTAAACATTTTTTTAAAAAATTTAAAATTTAAGTTTATTTTCGAATTTACTGTCAGTTAAATCCGTTGATAGTTATTAATTTAATTATTGATTAATAATATATTACCGTCAGATTTATTGGAAAAAAATTCGATAGTAAAAATTACCAGCAAAAGTATTCTAACGATAATTAGCGGCGATGAAAAAACTACTGGTAAAAAATTCCGCCAGTAAGCCCAACAGTACTCAACATTTTTCTTGTAGTGGCAGTCCATTAACAAACATAAAAATATTCGAATTGTAGAAATTTTATGTAAATAGTATACAACTATATTTATCCTGTAAAAATTGCAATCATAATACTTCCATACAACCATTAGTAAGCATAAAACAAGAATAAATTTAAACTTTTCTTATATCTAAAAGTTGGTCTCTGAAAGCTGGTTCCATATACATTGCCTTTATAATCCACTCCATAACTAAGTCTAGCAAACCATAGTGGCAAGTGATCACAAGTTGCATATTGATACTAACAAAAGAGGAGAATAAAATCATGGACTTCAAGCAGCTACACATTCAAGTCCCACTTCTTACTTGTTCACCGTACCTTTTGCACCATATTCGAAGGTTCCAAAAGCAGATCTTAGAATTATTCCGCACGTAAAATTTTTTACAACAACAATAGCTATTTATTACCAACAAAATCATATTTGAATTTTTCACTTTTCAAATTAACAGATTAACAAATTCGAATTAAAATTAATTAGTAGCAGCAAAAATAACAATAAACAATTAACAGTAGCAACAGCAAAAAATGTGAACTCGTAGTTTTACCTAAACTCGAAATGCTAATTTAAAATTGAAATTCATAGGATCCTAAGACAAAACGTAAACATAACTTGTAAATTATAAATATATGTATAATTTACTATTGTCAAAACACTAGTCCATGGCTAGCTGACAATAAATTTGAAAGTGTCACGAATCAGTGGGTACAAGCTAAGATATTTTCACATTAACTTATGAGTAACATATATATCATGATACCCTATAAGCTAGAAATAATGTTAATAAATAATAAGAATGTGGTTACTAGTTATACATTTGAATAAGAAGCAACCACATAAAACCATAGTTAGTTGAAGCTCATCTCTTAGCATTTTTAGTACTTTTTTAACACCAGCAACTCCATTTTTTACCGCTATCCTTGATACATTATTATATTAGATAGAAAAACAAATCAAACAAATAGAAGAAGGAAGCATCATTCATGCATGCATGCTTACCATCTTCAGCAGTAAGTATACTTGAGCAGAATTGAAAATGAAGCTACATGACATTTTGATAACAAGACATGGATGTATGCCATAATATTTAATATTATTACTGTCAATAGTACTAGAATCAAAGGGGAAAAATACCAAAATCAACGTGAAGAGCCAGAGAGATTGTTGAATTAGTAACCAACGTCAAGAAGCGCACCTCAGTAGAGAAGTCGTGGAGAACCTGATATTCTACAGAAAATCAATCAAGTCAATCCAAAAAAATTGAAATTCCAGACTCAAGAATCATAATAACATGCTTAATTAACTATGAACTAAGATAAATGTTAATAAGAAAATCCTAATTTTACTTTAAATTATCCTAATCAGCAAAAAGTAATTTGACTAAATAAAATTACTAAGTAAGAATTAAAATCTAACTAAACTTTAATGAATTAAAACAAAGAAGATCAAAACGAATTTTTCCGAAAATCTAAAAACTAAAGAACAGAGAAATAAGAAGGCAGGGGAGATGAAGTTGCACATGTACTGTAGTGACGCCAGAGAGGCGAGAAAAGAAAAGAAGAGGAAGAAGGAGAAGAGAAGGGAGAGAACGGCTGCTTACCGGTGGTGGTTCGGCTACGTAGAGGAGAAAAGAGGTGGTTCGGTGCAGAATAAAGAGCGCATCACATGCAGTGGAGAAGCGTGCGTGGAGAATAGCACCGCACCGTGGAGGAGCGCACTGCGCAATGGAGAAGAGTGTTGAGTTGCGCTGTCGCTGTTAGGTTCGTCGATTGGAGCTACGCATTAGAGAATGGGTGCGTGGGTTAAGGCTTCTGATATTGGTTCAAATGAACTGATGATGATACCCAAATCTGTTTTTTTCTTTTGTCTTTTTCTAACTTATTTGCTGGGAAAAACATAGGTGGGAATATAATTAAAAGTTTTCTTCTAAAATTTTTAACTATAAACAATTTTAGGCAACTTTTTATAAATGTTATCTGTTAATTTTTTGACAACTCTTATAAAATATTGTATTTTTATTTAAAAACATTGTCTTAAATTTTTTATATTGCAATATTTTATAAATGTAGCTTTAGATATAAAAAATATTTATTTTTATGGTCGCAAAAAATTTTGTTATCTTTGCCTTGTTTAAAGACAACTCGTCGAAAATGTTATCTGTGTCTATCTAAGATAATTTTTATTAAATATTGCTTCAAATAAGGATTATCTGAGACCAAAAATATTGTAATTATGCACAACTGTGTCGTTGTGTTATATCTCAGGTACATCCAATTTTTTTATTAATCCCGAACACAGAATCTTTAGTTTGTGTATTTATTATACTTTTATCCTCTATATTTGGGTATGACATACACTTTGTGTATTTTTATAATTTTATTTTATTAAATACATTTTTTCAATTTTAAAGAATTTACTAGCGTTAAAATTACGGTAAAACACCTCTATAAACCAAAGAGAGATGAATTTTACGTGAATCCTCAAATCAAATAGCGTTTTTTTATAAATCGAATGGATTCAATTCGATTTAGGCATACTAGTAAATTGAAGGGTTAAGTACTGAAATCGTCCCTAAGGTCTGGGGTAAAAATCAAAATCGTCCCCGATCTTTTTTTGTTATTAAAATCATCCTCAACATTACAAAACGTTATAAAATCGTCCTTTTGTCCATAAATAAATTTTTTCGGACAATTTTGCCCTTAAACAAAAATTAAAAAGTCTTTCCACCTTTACCACTACCCTCTGCATTATCATCACCATCACCATTACTACACCATAACCACCAACAATCCAGCAACACCAACAGCAATAATAAAAAACAAATCAACAAAAATTTCAAATTAAACAATTCAGCAATCATCAACTATAATTTCAGATCCAAAATTAGCAACAACATAAATTAAAAAATTTTAAAAAGAAGAACTCATATGTTCTTCACAAAAAAAAAAAAAGAAGAAAAAGAGAGAAAGAGAACAACGCGAAGAAACTGAGAACAAAAACTCAAAATTGCAGTATCTCACATCACGAAATAGAAGCAATGGATTAATTTTGAGTTAACCAACATGATCTCACTAACGAAGCTATTATCCACTGCCACAAAAATAGCCTTGAGCTTCTTCACTTCAGTAAGATCAAGTAACGTAATCTTAGTGATCAAATCAGAATTCAAGTTGCTACCAAACAACGCAACATCAAGAACAGACATCATCACCATTCATATATAACAGAAGCCTCATCATTCTCCTCTTCACCTTCCTCACTCCACCACCACCCCCACTATCATCATCAACACCAGAACCCACTACCACCCCACCTCAGAAAATCATAACTCAGAATAATCAACAAATTCACTTTGAACAATAATCAACAAATTCAGCAACAACAATATTCCAAATTTAAGCCAAATCACAGAAAATTAAATTATAGATATTCCATAACAAATTTCACTAAAAATTCAGAAATTCTACAACAAAAATAAAGATCAAAGAAGAAGAAGACGAAGAAGAAGAATAAGAAGAGGGCGATGAGGGCGAGGAGGAGGAACAGTGGCAGATCACAAGAAGAAGAAGAAGAAGAAGAAGAAGAAGAAGAAGAAGGAGGAGGAGGAGGAGGAACAGTGGCGGATCACAGGCGGCAGGACGGAGGTGCGACGGTGCGGCGGTGCGGCGTTGCGGCTTCCCTTCCCTCCCCCTCCCCCCACCCCCACCCCCCCTCAACGGCGGCCATGGCGGTGGTGACGCTCCCCTCGGTGGCTCACTCCCTCTCTCGCACTGTCTTTCTTCTCGGCTCAACTCTGATTCGCAACGGCACTCTCTCTCCCTCTTCCCTTTGATGGCGACGATGACAAGCAAGGCAGCTGGGCATGGCGGCGGCGGCGCTGGACACGACCTCCCTCTCTTCCCCTCTTAGCTCTCCGTCACTCTCTCCCTCAAGCCCTCACCGTTTCTCTCTTTCTTTCTTTTTGTTTTCTGAAGCCGTTTCTCTCTTTCCTTTCTTTCTTATTTATTTTATTTTATAATTATTTTTATTTTATTTTATAATTTTTTTAATGAGGAATAATTTAGTAATAAAAAAATAAAATTGGTAAAAAGGATGATTTTAAAGCGTTTTTGAACATTGAGGATGATTTTAATAAGGAAAAAAGGTCGAGGACGATTTTGATTTTCGCCCCTTACCTTAGGGACGATTTTAGTACTTAACCCTAAATTGAATTGATCAAATTCAAATTACCAGGAATAAGGGTAAATCAAATTTACTTGATTCAATTTAGCATGGATGTAAGTTTGCAAAGTAAATAGATCCTATCAAATTCGATTTGGCATGCATATACCTAGATACATGTAATTTGAAACAATTAAATTTAATTTATGTGGAAAATGTATGAATTGCATAATCGAATCCATAAAATTTGATTTACTGTATTTTATATGAAACCAATGCTAAATTGAATTCAATTAGTTCGATAATATGAGTCTATGAAAAAAATTTATACATTTAAAATTTTTTATTATGTATAAATTAGTAACGAGTACATTATAAATTTTTATAATACTCATTATAACGTCTTTTTTAAGTAACTTTTAAATTTTATAAAATTATTTATAATAATTACAAAAAAAGGGTTTACAATAAAAAATTTAAAATTTTATAAAAATATTTAATTTAAAATTTTTATTAAAATTTTAGTTATAATCGTTATAAAATAAATAATTACAATAAAAGAGGACAATCTAACAATATTAAAAGCCAATTAATTTAAAAATATAATTTAAAAAATAAATTATTCACATAATTACATCATTATGAATATATGATATGATAAATACTTTCCAAAAATATTATTCTAATGCTTGACTTCCAACATCAAATTCTTTATTTAAATAGTTTAATTTTTATCTAACCTAATATAATAAAATAAGTTTAAACCTTCTTCTTATTATTATTATTATTATTATTATTATTATTATTATTATTATAAAATGTAAAAAAAATTTAAAATTTTTTTGAGTATTATAAAAATTTGTAATTCAATACATGTAAATTAATTTACTAAAAAATTTTTAATAATAACTTGTAAGTTAATTTATGTAATGAGTACGACTAAAATTTTAATAATAATTTTTAAAATAAATATTATTATGATGAGTACTATAAAAATTTGTAATATACTTGTTATTAACTTATACATAATAAAAAATTTTAAACTTTATAAAATGTAATTTTTTTCATAAACTCGCATTATTTAATTTAGCATTGACTCCATATAAATATAATTGTTGATGTATTAAAATACAGTAAATCAAATTTTATGGATTCGATCTATGCAATTCATGCATTTTGCACATAAATCAAACTTAATCACTTCAAATTACATGTATTCAGACATATGCACACTAAATCAAATTACATGTATTCAGACATATATTCTGAAACATTTACATAACGAATTTTGATTTGAAGAATTCACGTAAAATCTATCCCCTTTTGATTTATGAGAGTCTTTTTACCATTAAAATTATCTAGACTTTTGCATTTAAAAAAATATTAAAAAGATAATTGAAAAATGGATGACTTTTGATATGGGTGAAGGATCAAATGAGATTAAGTACATGAAAATTGAAAAGCAATACGTAAAATGTGCATGAATCTTGTTTCACATAAAATAATCACCCTTTAATTTATGGAGATCTTTTACCCTTAAAATTACTTAGACTTTTGCATTTAAAAAAATGTTAAAAGGATATATAATTGAAAAATGAATTGCTTTTGACATGGTTGAAGGATCAAATGAGATTTAGTGCATGAAAATTAAAAAACAATATGTGAAATGTGCATGAATCTTGTTTTGCATAAAACACTCACCCTTTGATCTATTACCCTTAAAATTATCTAGACTTTTACATTTAAAAAAAATGTTAAAAAGACATATAATTGAAAAATGGATGGCTTTTAACATGAGTGAAGGATCAAATGAGATTAATAAGTGTATGAAAAATTGAAAGATAATACTTGGAATGTGTATGAATCTCGTTTCACCAAAAATACTCACCCTTTGATTTATGGAAGTCTTTTACCCTTAAAATTATCTAGACTTTTGTATTTAAAAAAATATTAAAATGACATATAATTGAAAAATGGATGACTTTTAACACAGGTGAAAGATCAAACGAGTGCAAATGAGATTAAGTGCATAAAAATTGAAAAGCAATACATGGAATGTGCATGAATTCTGTTTCACATAAAACACTCGCTCTTTGATTTATGGAGGTCTTTTACCCTTAAAATTATCTAGATTTTTACTTTTAAAAGAAATGTTAAAAGGATATATAATTGACAAATGGATAGCTTTTGACATGAGTGAAGGATCAAATGAGATTAACTGCATGAAAATTGAAAAGTAATACGTGAAATGTACATGAATCTTATTTCACATAAAACACTTACTCTTTGATTTATGGATGTCTTTTATCTTTAAAATTATCTAGACTTTTGCATTTAAAAAAAATATTAAAAAGATATATAATTAAAAAATAGATGGCTTTTGACAAAAATAAAAGATCAAATGAGATTAAATGCATAAAAATTAAAAAGTAATAAGTAGAATATACATGAATCTTGTTTCACATAAAACACCCACGTAGACATTGAGAACTTCAAGAATAACTCAGTAGACATTGAGAACTTCGAAAATAACTTAACCTTTTCGAGAAACAATGAAGATTTCCAAGACACACTATCCACACTTAAAAGCATGGAGATTTCCAACATACATTATCCACGCTTAAATCTTGCTTCTTTCATCTACATTTCTCTTTCTTTCTTCGTCTCGGTTGCTATAATAGTTGTAATTTTTAAAGAACTGTTTTTTGTGTTGACTAAAGGACAGTTTATAAATCAGTAATAATTAATGCGGTATTGTATTATATAATTATTAAATTAAATTAAATTATAAATAGACAAAAATACACATAAAATAATTTAGAATATAATTTAGAAGGAACAAAATTAATATACATAAAAGTTTATAAGTATCAAAGTATATTTAAAAAAATTTTTTCAATGAACAAAAATATTATATTATTAACAGATTTATAACTATATTTTTATATTTATAAATTTTAATCTATATTTTTATTTATTATAAAATTTTTAGGACAATCTACCTATTTAAATTGTTTAGAGAATTATTTTATCAGATTACAACTTTTGAAAAATGCAGATACAAATCTATAAAAATTGCGACAGCCCCGTAGATTAAGATTACATGTAAATATTAGACATAAAAAACAGTAAATCATAAAAAAATTAATATAAAAAAATAATAAAAATTACAAAAAATAATAATATACATGAAAAACATAACACTAAAAAATAATATTTATCATATAAATAAAATAAATATAATAAAAAATAAAAATATAAAAGAGAGTACTATAAATTTTATAATATCAAACAAAAAAATTATTTTATAATTTTTTTAGTACTATCAGTACTCTTTAATTTAGTATTATTTTAAAATATAAATTTTTATTATTTATGATACTATTGTTATTTATAATTAATTTTTTATTTATTTTATCCTTTTTAATAGGATTATAATTCATATTATGTAAAATTTGGTAATAACATATTAAATAATAATTATAATTATAAATTTTATAAAGTAAAATAGAAAATAAATTTTTTTTATAGAAAACGAAAATTTATAAATTATCTAACTAGCTTCTTTATATATGTTGCCTATTCTTTCATAAACTGCTACACTTTTATAACAGTTTAAGTGTAGCTCCTAAACTATAATATCTTATTGAGATTTTTATAAATATAAAAGTTTTATTTGCGTTTTTATTTATCAAAAGTTATAATCTAATAAAATAATTTTTTAAACAATTTAAATAAATAAATTATCTAAAATTTTACGTATATTTTTGCCATTTTATTCTTAAATTATATATTACTTGTGCATGAATAATAGTGTGTACCTAGTGCAGGTAGCTACTGTAATAATTAAATATCCGTCTTAAAATAATATATGAGCACGTTGTTGAAAATATAATCCACCTAATAGATAAGAATAAGGTGTATGTTAATACTTTCTCTGATAAATCTTTTTTCAATGTGTAACAATAATATAAAAGAAAATATATTATTAAGCTTAGTCACTGCTCCGAATACGTGGGAACATTAACCTATATATGGAAAATAATAATCTTGTTCATATATAAATGAAAAATAATTTATATAATTAGGTTAGTATGTCAATGGATATATTATAAAATGAAATGGAAGTAGAATACGATATTCATTCTAAGCTCAAATGAGACTACACATAAAACTTATAAGTCATTTAATTTTACTGTGTTATTCGTATAGGAGTAGATTTTCACCAATACTAAAATCTTTCAGATTACTAACGAGTTTTAGCAATACATTTAGTTAAAATAGCGACACAAAATTTGGCATACAATTTTTTTTCTAAAATTTAGCGACAGAAGAAATTTTGGATTTAAAAAAATTCTCGGTAATTTAATTAACTCAAAAGATATCGTGTATATTTGTGGTAACGACAAATTTATTTTAAAAATTAACCGTAAATTAGTTACTATCAAACAATACATTTCACTAGAAAAAAAATTAGCAATGAAATTTTCCAATAAGAATAAATATTATTAAATAATTTTTTGCTATTTTTTTTGGTCACAAATTAGTAACAAATTTTAAAATTTGACCCTAATTGTTTTCTAGCCACTTTTAGCGACGGATTTTTTCCTTCACTATTTTCTTCGCTAAACTAAAAAAAGAAACATCGCAGTAAAATATCTCAATAATATAAAAGATTCTAAGAGTGATATATTGTAACATAATTATATATAGAAAAATTTTTAAGTGTATCGATACATTAGTATTTTAATAATTTTTATTCGTTATAAAATCAGCAGTTAAAAATTACTAAAATACCGATATACTTAAAAGTTTTTCAATCATATATATACTAATGCATCATTAGAACAAATCAATTTATATTATACCTACTTTTAAGATCAATAAACATAATTAATGATAAAAATATCCTTACACTAAATTAATTTGTATTATATGTGTGTGTAATTTTAATAGTTTTACAAAGGGTAATTTACTAAAAATGCATTCGAATAATTTTACCCCCGATAAAGATGCATCTAAATTTTGCTATCGATATAAATGTCCTAAAATAATTTAAAAATAAGGGAAAAAAATATTCAATATTAAATATATATTTTTCAAAAAATATTTTTGAGATTGAATTTTGATACGATTTTTTACAAGAATAATTAGAAAAATGAGACATTATTATTCTTAAAATTTGGTGATTTTTTTGCTAAGTATATATTGTTTATGATTTTTTTAAAGTATTATTAGTTGTTGACAAAAAACCACAAAAAAATATATACTTAGCGAAAAATTACCAAATTTTAAAGATAAAAATATCTCATTTTTCTAATCATGTTTGCAAAAAATCGCATCGAAATTCAAACTCTAAAGTATTTTTTGAGAATACATATTTAACATTGGACATTTTTATTACGTTTTTAAATTATTTGAAGATATTATTCAAATATATTTTTATCAACAACAAAATTATTCGAATATATTTTTGGTAGTTTATTATCCTCTTACAAATTAGTATTTCCATGATACTAGTTAAAAATATTAAATAGGAAAACTATGTTAAATTTCCACCAAGTAATAAGAATAATTTTGTTAATTAACTTGAATAATTAATTCATGATTCTGGTTGAAATTTAATTTGCTTTTATATACATGCACTGTTTTAATTATGTCATGTGACATTGATCTACGGGGAGAAGCACATTCTGAATCTCAAGCTAAGCGAAATATAGGAAATTACATACACATGCATGTTCAACTCAAATTATTCCAATTTTATAAAAGAAAACCTGATCAGAAATCTATGGGAAGAACGTGAGAGGTTTTTCATTATTTTTGCCTCAAGCATGGAAAACAGGCACTGAGGGCGGCACCTAGAATGAAGAGAAAAAGAAAAGGAATTCCAGTTTAAATAAAATAAAATAAAATAACATAAACTAATTATCATGATAATGTGTATGTACCAATTTAAAGAAAGGAATTTAGCTTGCTTAAAATATTGGAAAGTCCATGCCATATGCAAAAACATGGTTGTGCCAGGTGCAATGCCCCTAGCATACCATGTAGAATCACTAAGATTTATTGTTAGCAAGCATGACTTCAAACTTGATTAATTTATTAAATTAATTTGAATTTAAAAACTTTTTTTTTACTATAGTTCCATTGCATCAACCCTTGTTGGGATCCGTGATCACTTAGCTTAAAATTATTATGTAATAGAAATATAGATTATAAAGATTATATAGTTAAGACAAAGTAAGAAAGTAAACTCAGATTAATATATTAATTATTGTAGGGTTAGTTGTCATATAATATAGTAATATACTATATAGTATATACTAATTGGATAAAATTCAATAATTAATAACACATTTTTCTAACCATATCTTTTTTGTATGTAATATTCTTGGTGGAGAAAATTCTGTGTAGATATTCAATTATATATTATTACTACAATAAAACTAACTATCTTTTAATTATACCATTAATTAATTGATCTTCCAATGCAAGATATCAAATTTCTTCAGAGAATAAAAATGTAAAAAATAATTTATAATCTTAAAATACCAAAATTTAGATTTTATAAAGATTAATAATGAACAAACGAAAAATCAAATTTTGTGTTGTTCAGGATTCTTTTGTTTAGTTATATCCGGTTTAGAATTCTTTTCTTTCGGAATGATTTTATTTGAGATATATAATCATTTATATACCTTTTTTATTAATTTAAATTTTTTTTAAAAAATAATTTCATAACATGATATTAAAATTTCTATAACTTAAAAATCTGAATTTAACCTTTGTTGATTTCAAAAAAAAAATCTTGGCATAAGATAAATAAAAATAGCCTATGTAAAAATTAACGCAAATACAAAAGAGTACATTGCGTAGAAAAATATACGTTAAGTATATAATTATTC
This sequence comes from Arachis hypogaea, assembly GCF_003086295.3. NCBI lineage: Eukaryota > Viridiplantae > Streptophyta > Magnoliopsida > Fabales > Fabaceae > Arachis > Arachis hypogaea. Next base: position 23,152,377 of record NC_092037.1, read on the forward strand.
ATGTATCTATTTTTATAAAGTTAAATTTTTGAAAAAAATAATTTCATTGATAATTTTTTAGTTTATTAATATGTTTATAAAAAAATATTTGTATCATTATTACTCTTAAGTGAAGAAACCAATATTAATTAATTCCCACCGAAATAAAATGATTATGGCAGAATTTTATTAGATATCTCTACAGGAATATATAATCATTGTTTAATGAACTAGTTTACTGTGCCCGTCAAATTCCTTTATATATCTTTATTATACACCTTTTTCACTATATCACAGTTTATCACCTTTTTAAGTTCTTATTACCATTTAATTATGCGATTTGCTACGTATTTAAGTATTTTTGTCGATTAAATACTATTAAGTTGGTCCCAAAAAAAAAAAAAAAACCTCACACAATAATGAGCGTGTGAATCACACACTTCTTTAATTTATATTTTATTTAATTCCGATATTTCTTTTTCATCATTATTTTTTTATTATTGTTGATATTATTGCATTTTTTCCCTTTTTTCATCATTATATCCCTTTTTCTTTGTCTTTATTTAATTTTTTTTAATTTTTATTCTTGTTTTTAGGAGAAGAAGAAGGAGGAAGAATTTTGAATTACGCAAAATTTATAAAAAAATAACACAAAAACTTTTTAACTATGACACAAGAGATTTCTTAATTTTGACACCAAAATTTTTTAATTGAGACACAGGTTTTTAATTACAAAAAGTTTGTTAATTTTGACACCGAAATTTTTTAACCGAAATACAAATTCTTGTTAAGAGGATGAAACAAAAATGATGAGAATGTGAAAGAAGAGGGAGGAGGAGGAGATTTTTGAATTGTGCAAAATTTATTAGTAAAATAGTATCGAAATTTTTTACCGTGACAATTGACACATGAATTTACTTAATTTTGACACTGAAATTTTTTAACCGTGCATAGAAATTTCATAATCGTGTTATTTCTATCTAAATGATGTACTTTTTTATCATTATTGAACTAGTTGGGTGGTATTAAATTATGAGAAGGTAAAACAAGAAAGAGAAGTTGAAAAAGAAGACGAAAAAGATGATAATAACAAAAAAGAGGAGAAAAAATTTTAAATTGTACAGAATTTATCAAAAAAATAATATTAAATTTTTTTAACTATGACATAATTTTTTTTAATTTTAAAATCAAAATTTTTTAATCATGAGACAGCTTCTCGTTAAAAGAATCAAATAAAAAGAATTATAAAAATGTAAAAAAAGAAGAAGAATAATAATGACAATAATGAAGAGAAGAAGGAGGAATGTGAGTTTTAACGTATCAATCAATTTTAGTCATCAAATCAATTTTTAACTATTTGTTTTATTAGATATATCAATTTTTTTGTCAAATTTTAATAAAAAGACAGATAAATAAATCTTTATTGTTGTTTAATAAAAATATAACAGTCTTTAAAAAATTATAGAATTTTTAGAATGCTTTTTTTTATATAAACAAACAATCTAATATGAAAATTAATTTATCTCTAGTAAAAATAAAAATTTAAAATTAATTTTATAATTAAAATTTATTAAAAACTAAAATATTTGGCTAGAAGTTTGTTAAGAGATGATTAGGATATTACAGTATTAGTCTTAAATATGGTTAAAACTTAAAAGTGTAAGTGTTTTCTCTAGGTGCTCCACTTCTCTATATAAGAAAGGCAGTTTGTTGTTTCTCTCCCAAATCCAATTTCCATAAAACACACATTTTCACCTTTTTTTTTTCTAAAAAAAAAAATTCAAACAGCTATGTTTTAAAATTTTCCCCTATTTTTTGTTTACTCTAACTTATTAATTATATTATCACCTTTTTAACAATTTTGAATTTAAAAAATTAGAACCAAAATCCTAATAAATTAATACATAAAATTTTAGCTTAATAAATACTAAGTATATGGCATACACACGTCAATGCTTGAAGGTATGAAATATATTTTTTAGTACTAAATTGTTCATTAAATATTACTTGGTTTGGTAATCTTAAATAAAGAAAATGAGATGACCTTCTACAAAAAATAAAAAAAGAAAAAAGAAAAACCCCAAAACAATAACAATTAATTACTAGAAAAATAATTTTTTAGCGATTATTTATTTTATTTTAGTAATAATAAAAATAATTACTAATATATATATATATATATATAGCGATAATTTGATATTAATTGTTTTATATTTTGTTATTAAAAAATTTTAATGATAATTATATAATAATTATCAATAAAGACATTTTAAATAGCTATAAAAAGTATATAATTATTATTATTATAATATATAGTAATAATAATAAATATATAATTTTTGTAAAAAATATATGCTAAATAAACTATATAATGACTATTACGTTGTTGTCATTAAAAATTTGTTTCTAAAAGTGATTTTGTTATAGTAATAAAAGGAAAATAAATTATATTATATTATTAGAATAATTAGGAATGCATTGATTTTGACCAATACGATTCCCTCTCATAATGGTTGCCAAAGACAAAAATCCACCCAAGTGTTAATGAGGTGCTATATTATAATACCAATCATATTTACTAAGATTATGTTGTATTATATATATATCCTAGCAAATCCAAATACATGCCAGAAAATATTCCATTGGAAAGAAAAGTCGGTTTTATAGTTTTGTCTCAATAGTATGAATCATAACTATTTTTATTTCGTCACATGAAATAATAATAACAAGAAATCATATTAAGAGAAAACGAAGATAGAGATATTAACCTTCATAGATTTGAATAGATTTTGTTCCTTTCTTTGTTTTTTAGGTTCTCTTTTTGTTATTAATTAATAATTTCCTTATAGGTGCTCTACCATGTGACCGTACCATTTAATTTATTTAATTTTTCTTTTATTGATAGAATTTCTTTTTATTTAATATAATAATACACTTTGTAATCACTATAGCTTTTTTTTTGTCCACAAACTAAGGATTAATTCGTCGCGGATCTGAGCTTTATTTAAGAGTTTATCGCTGGCCAATAAATTACTACATACACAAAGCGAAATTTGAACCCCCGACACTTGTTTAATACTAACTAGTGTTTAGTTGATTAATACTAACTAACATGGGATTAGTCAAAGTAATAAATGTTCTGACCCTTTCATTAGTGGTATCACCTTTTTTTGGAACTTCATTTAGATTGGATTCCCTAGCATCCTTATCTTTTTCCTAATATTTGAAATCTCCTTTTGAACATTCTAAAACGTTGTTTAGAATATGTTGAATTTAGAATTAAAATTAACAATATTTGATGATGATAAATATTATAGTTGATGGATTATGATAAGCTTTATTCCTTTCTATCACATGCTTACATAGAAAATGCTATTTTATTTTATTTTTCCTAATATATCTCTTTCTATAATGCAAAAGGTTGAATTAATATTTTTGTGAGGAATAAAAAAAAAACTAAAGAGTGGAAAAAGATAAGAAAAATACGTTAAGAAAAGCCAAAATTCATGTTACTTAAACTTGGATATAGTTCATACAATCCTTCTTTATTAAATTGGGTTAGCATGCATCTAAAGGTTAGCAAAATTTAGTTTGAGCTTAGTGGGCTGGTGTTTGGCTTGTGCTCCTAGATTCTAGATGAGTAGGATTTAATTCATTAAATTAGTAATTATAATATATTTAATTATTGTGAAAATTTTATTATAATTTGTGATAAAAATTGAATGTAAACTTTATTATATTTATTTATTCAATAATGCTCTACATTCATGTAAAAAATGCATCTAAGTTATCCAAGCAATATTGACCAGACGTGCTCTTTTCTGCTCGCGTTCTTCCTTATTAATCTGCATTGCCTTCGTCGTTCTCTTTTGGTCGCGTTCATCTTCTTGTTTCTTTCTTTTGATATGGTTACGTTGCATTTATCTTCTTCATATTCTTCTTCGTTTTCTTCTTCGGTATGTACTTTTGAATCGAAACAATGAATGACTCAACTTCAAATCAGTTGAATGAGAGCAATTTGAATTATTCTTCTGAAACGAATCAAACTGACGAAGTTTAGATTATTCAATTTTGAATCGAATTGAATGGAATGTAAATCCTAATTTGAATTGAATTTGAATTGAATGGACGGAGGTGTACTCAATTGAATTGAATTGTATTGATAATCTGTACATTGTAAGCAGAGCTGTTTGAATTTGATTTTATATAATGGACTATGTTTCATTCACTCAGTACTATATAATTATTTCACCATGAGTAGGCATTTGTTTCATTATGGAGAAAGCTGTTTGAATTTGATTTTATATAATAGATTATGTTTCGTTCACTTAGTACTATACAACTATTTCACCATGAGTACGTGTTCGGTTCATTATGTGGAAAGCTGTTTGAATTTGATTTTATATAATGGATTATGTTTTATTTGTAACACCCTACCACACTGAGTTTTACGTTTAAGTCGTAAAACAGAGGTGGTGTGGTATTACGACCTCTAAAATAAAATGTGTACATACAATAACAGAAAGAATATAATATGCTAAGAGCCTTGAAGAATAGGGGAAACAAAAATCGTGAAATAAAAACGCAACGCTCAAGAAACGAGTTAACTTGCGTGCTAAGAAAGCTATAACCATCAAACATAAAATTATAAAAGTAGGAATAGAGTGCGAAAGATACAAAATAACAAGCTCCCAACTCAGTTCGCGAAGTCAAGACTGGCCAGAGAATATTTACACACACACACACACACACACACACACACATATACATATCCAAAACTCAAATATACATAAACAAAATCCTGCCTCTCCATAAACCTTTAATAGGATCAAAAGAATAAGTTATGCGGAGAGAGAGAGAGAGCTAAGTACATATATATACATCACTGTACAACAAAATAACCCAGTAACCACTTCGCTTCAGGGATCCAGACACCTAACGAGATGCCTCTCGACCTGAATCTGAAAAATAACAACATAGTATGGAATGAGAACCGGAGGTTTTTAGTATGATAAAGGTGCCACACACATAATATATATGGTCCTGGGAATGCTAGAGGCAATCCTAGAACGCCGACACTCGGATTATAGGGCTTAAAGTATTAAACAGAAGTCATAAAAGGTGGTTTTCTAAAAGTATCTAAGTCTAACTTAACTTAACCTTAAATCTAAGTCCCATACTGTCATTCCTCCATACATCCATCTCCGTCAGCATATCATAGACAAATAAACAGATAAAGGCAAGCACAAGAAGGTTGCAAGTACTGCAGGTAACAATTATACATTTAACATGGCAAGTACACTCAGGCACACCCAGTTAATGCACAAACAAATAATTCAAGTAATATGCATATGATGCATGCCTGTCCTATGGCTGATGAGGCTCATCTGTCGGTTATCCAGCCAACCCGACAAGTTTGAAAATCTTAGACTATCCCTCGACGTGCATCTCCAAGAGTCTATGCATAGCTTTTTCTCAAATAATCAATATTGCTCAATGGGGTTAACATTCCCAGGAATTTATAAGTGCCCGGTCACCCTTACGTCGTAGGGTCAACAGAGTATCGAGTTTTCAACCTGGTACATGTGGTGGTAAGCCACGATACTTTATCCAGGGAATCTCGTATCTCAGATCATTTAGTCATTCAAGCCAGGTATCATACATGATCATTCTTTTGATTATCAAGCCAAGTATCATACATGATCATTTGTAACATTTCATAGTCAACTCATCACTTTTCAGCTTTACTTCATCTCTAAGTTATACCCATTTCCTAACTTCATCTAAATATTAGGTTTAATACTATTATTAATGACAAAAGGAATGAAAATAGAGATTTATAGGTTTGAAATAAAGTTTAAAACTCCAAAAATATGTTTGCTGAAACAAGGGCCATGTGTACGCGTGGGAGAGTGAAGGTGCAGCTCGCGCGCGCATCCCTTGTCATGCGTACTAATAAACCACTATTTTACGGTTTATCTTGTATTCAATTGAGTGGATTTTATCAATCTTTCATACACTTATTCATATGATTTGCATGGTTTTACGTTTTCCTTCCTGATTTTGTGCTATGATTGAAAACATGCTTCTTTGCCTTTAAATTTCCTATATTTAATCCTCTCTTATTACCATTCGATGCCGTGATATGTGCGTTAGTGATTTCAGAGATTACAGGGTAGGAATGGCTCAGAAGATGGAAAGGAAGCATGCAAAAGTGGAAGGAACACAAGAAACTGAAGGAACTGCTAAAGCTGTCCAGCTTGACCTCCAAGTACTAAATCGACCATAACTTGAGCTACATAGGTCCAAATGACGCGATTTCAATTGCGTTGGAAAGAAAACATTTGGGGCTTCACAATGATATATAATTTGTTATAGCTGCCTCGAAGCCAAGTGACGCGAACACGTGGATTACGCGGACGCGTGACCTGGTGAAAATCCAATCCACGCTAACGCGTGGACGACGCGTCCGCGTCACTTTGCCGCGACCTGTACGTACCAGAAATCGCTTGGGCTATTTTTGACCCAGTTTTCGACCCAGAAAACAAAGATTAGAGGCTATAAAGTGGGAGAATCCATCCATTCATTCAACATATATCATACAGATCCTACACACAATTTTAGGTTTAGATGTAGTTTTTAGAGAGAGAGAGAGAGGTTCTCTCCTCTCTCTTAGGATTTAGGATTAGGATTCCTCTTAAAGGAATTAGGATTTCATCTTCTTCAATCACAGGTTCAATGTTCCTTTTATTTATTTTCTCAATTTAGTTTATGAACTCTTTATGTTTAGATTAATTTTCTATTTTAATACAATTTGAGGTATTTCAGTTATATGATTTTTATTTAGATTTCTATATTCTTGGCTTTGGATGATTAATTGGTAACTCTTGAGTTGTCAAACTCATCGTGATTGATAATTGATATCTTTGCTGATTGATTTAGATTCCTATAACTCTAGTCTTTCCTTACGAGTTGACTAGGACTTTAGGTGTTAAATGAATTTAACCACTTGACTTAGTGGGAGCAAAATCCAATTCTCATCACAATTGATAAGGATAACTAGGATAGGATGTCCAGCTTTTATAATTATTTGCTAAGAGTTTTTACAATTATTAATTTAATTCCTGCAATTTATTTCCTTGTTCAAATCTTTTAAAAAATCCCAAAATATACCTTTGCATAACTAATAATAAGAACACCTCCCTGCAATTCCTTGAGAAGACGACCCGAGGTTTGAATACTTTGGTTATCAATTTTATCAGGGGTTTGTTACTTGTGACAACCAAACGTTTGTACAAATGAATTTTTTGTTGGTTTAGAAGCTATACTTACAACGCGGTTATTTTTGTGAAATTCTTTACCGATAGAAAATCTGATCGTCATGTATGCGTCGGTGAAAACTTCATGTCACGCGTGTGCGTGGGTCACGCGTGTGCGTGGGTCACGCGTATGCGTGGACATGCTTGTTATCTCCTCACGCGTACGCATCGTCGAAATTTCATGCCACGCGTATGCGTGGGCCACGCATACGCGTGGATGCACGTTCCTTAAAAAAAATAGATTCATTAGCAAGCTGCAGAATTATAACAAAAACCAGTTTTGAGTTCAAATCTTCCAAGACCCATAACTTTTTCGATTTAAAATATTTTTCACCCGTTCTTCGAATAGCATAAACATCACGAACCTAGTTTTCATTTCAAAACAAGTTGGAAGCAAATTGAGGGTCCGAAAACCAAGTTATACCTTGCCGAAGTTCGGCCAAAAACCAACTTTACAAAGCCTCTTAAAACTCATTTACATTCCAAAATCTCCATTCCATTCCTTATTAAACTTTCCAAACCCAACACCATATGCCAGTAATAAAACTCAACACAACTTTACACCATTTATCAACCACCATTCATCAATATTATACATTTCAACAAATCCATCAAGCCTTCATTCAATATGCTTGTAACCTATAATCATCAACTTACTCATATCTCATTGCTCATATCTCATTGAAATGTCAATATAATAATGATCTCTATTACATAATCAATTCACATCATACATATCAAGTATATTAAGCATTGTACCATTTCGTATGTTTCACCTTATCTTATGGTCATCTAGCTTAAGTTTTTACAAGACATTATATATTAAATGCAAGAAACCTAAATCATACCTTAGCCGATTTCCTCATAGTGATCAAGGAAACTTATTTAAAACAAACACAACCCCTCCAAAACAAACACAGCCCTTCCAAAATTCAGTAAACACTAGGCTCAGCTTTCTCCAAGTTCCAATATTCACAATTCCAAGCTCCAATTATTTATTCACAACCTAATACACATTTATAACACATATATACCTAATTTAATACTCAAAGCTCAAACTCAATAAAATTAAAATAGAATTATGGTTTTCTTACCTTACCTAAGCTAATTGAATCCTAAAACATCAGAAATTAAAGAAATTCAACATCTCTTCCAATTTTTGATGAAATTGTTCCAGTAGAAACGTAGAGCTCAATGCCGTAGTCGCATGGCTGCAAACAGTGCAGCGATCGGAACTCAGACGGAAGAGTTACGGCAAATTGAATTTACTGTAAGGGTTGGAAATGTTTTCTCATTCTTCCCTTCCCTCTGCTCGCTGGAACGTGTATATGGGAAGAAAGGGAAAATGTTTAGGTTTCATTAATTGTCCCTTTGGGCTGGTTTGGACCTGGTTCGACCCGTTCGGTCCAATCTTGGACCGTTTTCTTCGAAATTAGTGTCAAAATTCTCGTTTCGATGAGCTCTATCCTAATTTAATATAATATTCACGCTTCTAATCTTCTTTATTAAAAACTAATTTATTGACAATTATCTACTAATTTATTGGGGTTTACATCGTTCTTTTAGTACTATACAATTGTTTCACCATGAGTACGTGTTCGGTTTATTATGCAGAAAGCTGTTTGAATTTGATTTTATATCATGGATTATGTTTCATTCATTCAGTACTATACAATTGTTTCACCATAATGACATGCTTGGTTCATTATACAGAAAGTTGTTTGATTTAAATTTATATAATAGATTATGTTTCGTTCATTCAGTACTATACAATTATTTCACCATCAGTATGTGTTCGGTTCATTATGTAGAAAGATGTTCGAATTTGAATTTATATAATGGGTAATGTTCCATTCATTTAGTACTATACAATTGTTTTACCATAATAACATGTTCAGTTCATTTCTATTCTGCACAATTCAAAACTCTTCCTCCTCACCTTCTACTATTTCTTCACCAGAGAGAGAAGGAGGAAAAGACAACAAAATACAGCAGCAACAATAACAAAAGAATGACGATAAGGAGAAAATATGTGAAGAAGAAGGAACGCGAAAAAGAAGGAGAAGAATGAGGAGGAGGAGGAATGCGAAGAAGAAGGCGAAGAAGAAGAAAACGCTCTGTGCATAAACGAGCATGAGAAGAAGAAGAAGAAGAAGCGCGGGAAAGAAGAGAAGATGAAAAATAGAAGAAGCATTGGACAAGAGCGGTTTTGTGTGTATTGGGCGCGTGTATTTCACGTTTCATTTAATGGTATTGAATTTTTTTGGTATTAGACTAACTTAGATGGATTTAGATACAAAATTACATGGATGTGTAGCATAACTGTTATTTATTTAATGGCTAAATTAAAATATATGACTATGTTACTCTTTATTCTCTATTAATTTATTCTTCACAAAATGAGATAAAATAAAATAATTTTTTACCTAAAATTTTACAGCATTTCTAGCAAAAGGGATAAAATTCTAAAAAGTATGAAATTAATAAAGCCAAATGACTTATATTGGAAACTTGTGCAGAAGTACAAAATCAATTTTCACTAACAATATAATCAATCATAATAAGTTAATAATAGAAGTATAGATTTGACAAAAAAAAAGTCACATTTAACTATTTATAAATAGTACAGTATACAAATACAAATATAATATGGAATATTATATACATCAACAGTCCATATATGTAAAGGTAAATAGTATTATACACGTACGGTAAATAGTACTATATGAGAACTATTTTTGAAATAGTAACTTGCATTAATATTTAACATGAAAATCTCTAAAATCGGATAAAATTTATAAGTCAAGAGTTCCAAAAAAATTTCAATATATTTAGGATAATTATACCATACTATTTCTATAGTCTTACATACAAAAGTTACATATAATATTTTATAGTGTATTATTCATATTCCACAAAATAATAAAGATGTTACTACAAAAATATTAAGGTATAAATCCATACCTTATAATTTTTGGACACTATTAACCCGTTTTTCAAAGAGAAAATCTCTCTCAACTAATTGTTACAATTTTTTTATTATTTTTCTCTAGCACATTTTTTTTCCAACAAATTTAAAACGCAACGAACATCGAATAAATTTTTATGATAGTTTTTGAGATTTAGATCATTATTCAATATATTTTTTGAGATCTCAATTTTATCATTATAATCTCTTAGATACAGGTCTAAATATTATAGTAATCTTTGTGTATCTTTTTAGTGATGAGTCAGTTATCGTCGCGTTGATCTAGTATCATGTTGCCACATTGGATAGTGCAACAGCTAGCTTAGCTGGTAAGATTCTAATTTATACCTAATTTAGTTCCTTCCTCTATATTTAACACTAACTTCCTAAATCTTCAGAAAGTTAATTTCTTCTTCTTCTTTAACATTTTGTTCTTCTTCTTCTCTTTGTTCGTGATATTCACGATGGGTGGTGGGAGCACTACAGTTGAAAGCTTTATCCGTTCATCATCTAGTGGGTACTAGACGAGAACGCAAAATAAGAACAAAAAAACGCAGGTGCTGAAATGGTGTGATTGTGGCTACGTCTGGTTCTCTAGTGGTCTAAGATAGATTCAAATTCAAACAAATTATTTTTTGGTTGTCCCAATTATCATTTGAGTTATCATTATTACCTATCTCTTTATCATTGTTCTTCCGTCACTGTTTTTCTTTTGTTGTTCTTCCCTAAGGCTTGAGCATATTATATCTTTTCTTGATTACAGAAAAATGAGAAGAGATGGTTTGGGTTTTTTGTGTGGATGGATACTTAGTAGGATGAAACGGTTGAAAAATTAGAATTTTATGGAGACAATCATAAAGTGAAGATGTTTGAAATCAAAAATTAATCTTTTAGTTATTAGTACTAATTGTGTCTGTATTAATAGTATTGATTGTGATCTTGTATTGTAAATTATGAGTGAAAGAGTTGGTAGTGGCTATTTTGTATTCATTGAATGAAAGATGAATGAAAAAATAAAAATGTGACTATGAAAACAAAAAACTGATGACTAGTGTTTGTTGATGGAATGAAAACCAGGATAATTATAAATTGAATGTATTTGTGTTTGTTCATAGAATGTACCAAAGACAATAGTATACTAAAGAAGCCAGCATGAGTATATAATTGAAACAACCATAAAGCATGAAGTTAATATCTTATAACGAGTTTTAAACCTAAATCACTCAATCAAGAAGTATGCTAGAATAAAATAGCCACAATCAAAAGACTTTACAACGAAACACAAAAGACTGTACATACTTCTACAGTTAATATTTAATACCTAGTTTTAAACTAAAATAGAAAGTCCTATGAACACTAAGTACTTAAAGTTTTCAGTTTTTTTTACAGCCTTAAATTCTAGAATTGGGGTGAACTTCATGAACTTGGCAAGTCTTGATGCTGTCCTAAACTAGCACCTTGTATAGGATTGACTAGGTCAGGAATTGGTGGTGAAAAGGATCTTCTTTTTCATGGCAATTTTGGAGGCCTGACATGTCCAACCACCTAGATCATTAAACAGAATCATTTTAAATGAATCACATAAAATTATATATTAGGATATTTAGATATATGTTGAGATTCTTCTAGGTCAAAAGTAGTAGACTGAGATAAATCTATCTATCTCTATATGTTATCCATCAAAACTGGCTGGTGCATTTACAGAAGACTACAGAATATGCTCATCTTCTCCAGCACCTTGGTCACAATCATCTTTAGGTTGCTCAGTTAGTTGGTCAGATGTAGCAGCGCATCCTTCCATTTTCTTTTTTTGCAACCTTTTCTTGTGTGTGCATTTTCTTCAGAAAAGTTATATAAAAGTCAAAAAACACTTCAAAAAAAAATTTATTATTAAAAATTTTGCTCTTGAATCCTTTGACAGTAGAATTTGTACAGGGTCTTCTAGATATGTTAGATTTTTTGGGCTCTTTGGACTTATCTAACTTGCTGTGTTGGGTAAACTTTGTGGGCTTCATAGGATTGATAGGCTGGATACTTATGGTAGGCTTGGTCTGCTTAACTTTGGTCTTGGCTGAAATTTTGGTCTTTGAAGGTGATGGATGTGTTCTTCTATAAAATAATTTCTTGGGGGGCTAGAATTAATATGTGTGTTGGGTTCAAAAGTGGTATTTGGTGAATTGAATTTGTCATTGGGGGTGAAAGTAACTATGAGTGCATAATTCTCATTTGAAGGGGGATTCACAGAAGCATCTATATTAGCATTGTACCCTTCTGCATTATCATCATCCAAATAGATAATTGCCTCATTTTCTTTTAAAATCTCTGACAATGACACTCCATGCTCTAGATATACATTAATTACTCCATCATTTTTCTTAGCATAATTTATCATTCTCTTATTTCTTTGACATTGTTCAAATTTCTCAACCCATTCTCCAAACCTTTTCCAAATACATGCCACTAGTATTGGTTTATCTCATTATATCCAAGTTTCTTATGGTAGTTCTTCAAGTAGAATATATCTAGAGTATCACATATAAATCATCTAAACAAACCTTGTTATTTGAAGAATATATCATTATCCCTTCTTCATTTTTTTTGAAGTCACTCCTAAAATGAAACATGATACCCAGCATCTCTTCTAACTGCAGAAAATTAAAAAATGATTACTACTACAAGAGACACGCTGAATACCATTGGATTTAGCAATGTCCATCACTGTCGGATTTAACGTTGGTTTTTGCGTAGGATACAAGCTAGGTTTGGTTTTCCAAATTATTTACCGTCGAATTTTATATTCTGATTCTAATTCTAACGGTGATAAGTGGTGCGAAATATTATTTTAGTGGTGCCAACTATACCGACAGATCTATCATCAAATTTTGCCGACGGTAACAGGATTTTGTGAAATGCTGCGTTAAAATTTATCGTTGGAATGCTCCGCTGGTAAATCCGATGGTAATATTAGGGTAAAATTCAGATGCAAACCCCTTTCCCCTCACTTCTGTAATATCTCTCCCTTATGTGTTCTCTCATCGGCACTGAAGCTGCCGGCATCGCCGCCATCCGCTGGAGCCTTCGCTGCCGTTGTCACTGGACATTCTCACCGATGTAGCTGTCAGGAATGTCGCCGTTCGCGTTCATGGTCACTGCCGTTTGTGATAGTGATGTTATCACCGTCACTGCCACCTCTTGTTACCACCACACCTTTCCCATCCTACAGTCACTATCAGAGGTAATTTTTGCATTTTTTATTTTTTAAGATTTTTATGTGAGTTTAGAATTTTATATATAGTAGTTTATGAAGTTATTGATTAAATTAGTGTAATAAAATTTGTGATTAGAATTTGGTATAATTTTTTTATAGTTTTTCAAAATTTTTGTGAGTTTAAGATTTTATTAGGTATTTTACCAAATTATTAATTAAATTTGGATAATAAAGTGTGTGATTAGGGTTTATAAGGTTTTTAGTCTTTCCAGATTTTTTTGTGAGTTTAGAATTTTATTATGTATTTTATTATCAAATTAATAAATTAGGATAATGAAGTTTGTGATTAGGATTTCTTATGTTAATTTAATGTAAATAGAAAATAAATTAAGGTAGGTTAAGTAGAGTGAGATTAATAGTTTTCGACATTGTTGGTTTGTGTAGTTTGTTGAATTAATTAGTTTCACCTTGTGAGTTTAATAAATTTTCTTTTTTATTAGGACGATGTTATTTCTCTGAGATTTATTGGATTTCGTTTCTTCCGTATTCTGTGCATTCGTGTTCTAGGTAGATTTTCTATCTCCAACTATAATAAATTATTTAAGTTTTATATTGGACTTACGTTTTCTAGGATAACATTTTAGAACGGAAGTGGAAGAAGGTCGCATAGTAGAGGCGCCTTCTCGAAACCTTTGTTTACTGAAAAATTGTGGAATTATAAGGGGTTGCGCACTAGAACGGTTAGGATTTGATGTGTTATTGAATTCGTGTTTGTTCTAATTTATGCCTGCAACTTTTTTCTCTGTGAAAACATTTATTTGATGAATGTCTCTGAATCAAGAAAAAATTCGGATTGGTTTGGTGTGTTGCACAACATAATTGAATTAGAGTATTTTCTGTCGCACTACATACAAGGTGTACATGTTTAAATGTGAATGGTACGATCCAAGTTCACGACAAAGAACACGAAAGCACAAGGACTACAATATCACTGAAGTTAATGTAACCAGAAAATATAGGCACTACGATCCTTTTATTCTACGTCAAAAAGCACAACAAGTATACTATTTGCCTTGTCCAGTTCATGAAAGTCTACTTAGGTGGTTGTGGTTAAAACTAAACCAAGAGGCAGCATCGAGTCTGATGATAGGGCAAAGAGTTAGGAACCTTACCAAATTGTTGACCCAACTCCTTCAAAAAGAAACAGAAAATTCCAACCGCTATCACAAGATGAATATACCGAACAACCATTATTTAATTGCAAAAAAAAAAATTTACCTTCGCTAACAATAAAAATGGTAGAATCTCTTGCTTGCAATGGAGGAAACGAATGACTAACTTAGTCTTGAGTTAGAAGTTTTTTGTCTCTAAATTTTTGACTTCATTGATGAAGAGAAGAAGAATAAAGAAGGAGAAAAAGTTTGGAAATGGAGAAAACGAGTGGAGTGTGTATTTAATTGAAACCGTTTACATGATATGTTTAATCTAAATAACGTTATTTTTATCAAATTTGGCGTCAAACCAAAACGACAATATTTTGACACCATGCAATATGACAACGTGATACCAGGTCAACGTAACAATAGTTGACTTATCATCAAAAAAATATTTATGGACTATTATAATATTTAAAATTATATCTAAAGAATTATAATGATAAAATTAATAAGATCTCCAAGATCACATTAGATAATAACCTAAATCTTAAAAATTATTATGAGAATTTACACGACAAATGTCTCTTATTTATAAGCTAAAATTTCATTGTGCATTCAGTAACTCTTCTTTAAATTTTTGCATTTTCACATTATTGCACATCAACCTGGTTATTATGCGGAAAAAAATTTATTCTTCTTTTTCAATTTTTAAACATATGCACTGTAATTGATGCAATGTACACAAATACGTTGAAAAAATATTTTTAACCACTAGACTCCATAGATTATACCAGCACTCATATAGAAATACATATCGGGATGATAACATACATATTTAAACTAATAATCGAACTTGATTTATACTCATAATTAAATTAGATTTATCTATATCTATATAATGGAGAATGGGTATTTTGAGTTGTTTTTACACCTACAAAATATGAAAAATAAAACTAGATTAATGTCTGTTAATCACCACCTACCCCGTTGTTTCAGTAACTACCTTTATTCATTTTCTGATTTTTTCTTTCTTTTGTAAATGCCCAAAATTACTTAGGCGAAAAATATGTTATTTCCTATGTGAAGTTCAGATATCTATAATACAAGAAAAATCAACAAATATTCAAAATTTTCATAATAGATGCAAATTCTAATGTGTTTCAATCTATGTTAATTCTAATATTTCTTCTTACAAAAAAATTAACATAAAAATATTTTAAAGCATATTAAAAATATTAAAAATCAAATTTATTTTGATGAGCTGAATCCTAGTATAGTGTTTATAATTAAAATACAAGTAAAAATCTAAAAAAATACAATGGTGGGTGATTTTTGATATTCTTAACAAGTTTGATTATAATGTTACGGAAAAGATATTATTTTATTATGAAATGTTTAATTATATTCTAATTTAAAACTTTGATTATTTTACTAAAAAATATGAAATAATATGTATAAATATATTTTATTTTTTAATGTTCATATAGATTTTTTTGTATATGAATTATTAACAAATTCTCCTAACTTGTTTATATATATATATAAATTGAGAAAAGGGGGAAGGAGGACGAATTGAAGGGGAGGGGGAAGAAGCATTTTTTTTAA
The DNA here is from genome assembly GCF_003086295.3 of Arachis hypogaea. Classification (NCBI taxonomy): domain Eukaryota; kingdom Viridiplantae; phylum Streptophyta; class Magnoliopsida; order Fabales; family Fabaceae; genus Arachis; species Arachis hypogaea. The sequence goes on from NC_092037.1 coordinate 23,168,613, forward strand.
TAAATAAATAGTGAAAATCTAAACATGTGTAGGTAGAATTGATCTACTTACAAAGAATTTAGACGCTTCAAATCATGTTCAGTACAGTGAAACTGTATGGTTCAATATTTTATTAAAACAACTCATACGTCATAATCAATAATAAAACAAAAAGTATAAAGATATACATTTATTTTTTAGTACATTAATATTCAACAACATTAATATATAAATTAATTTTTAAATGGAAATGATGATGATCCGAAGAGTAGTGACTAGTGAGGCATTCAACGTATAATCGTTGTCTTTAATGATTGGGTATAGCTGGTAAGTGCAATTTTTTATACACTCATCTCATCATCCTATATGATCATGAATGTGACGATGTTTATTTAATTAAAAAAAAAAAAAAAACACTTTAAGTTGTGGGTGTCATCACTCATCACTATTCACCAATTGCTTCAACATATTATATAAGAAAGAGTTAGCTAGATAGAATTTAAACATGATTGACACAATTGAAAATAAATTATTTTAATTTAATTTTTATTAATGATGTTAAGGTTATTTTAATATTGTCAGATTTGTTATCGTATCCTCTTTTATCAGAGTATTAGTATTTTTAATTTAAATTAATAGTTTAAAATTTATTTATAACTTATAAGTATTTAAAATTTTTAAATAAATAATTTTAGTTGATAAAATACATTCTAATTAAAAATATATAAGAGAATTAAATTCTTTTTATTTTAATTAATAATTTAAAATTTGTTTATAAGTATCTAAATTTTTTAAAAATAAATAACTTTAACTAATAAAATATATTTTTTTTTCTATTCCATACAATATAAAAATATTGAAACATGTAATAATCCTCGTCAGTATAACAGAATAATCATCATGACTTAAATTTCTCCACTGATAATAAATAAATAAAGTAGAGAGAGAAATCAAAAGATATCAATAAGTTTCATAAAAAAGTTAGTTATGCAATCTGTTGGGACCCTTTGTTAATCATGAGTTGAACAAACTTTTATAGTTTTATTGTTTATCAATGTTTATTCTGCGAACCGTGTATATATAATGGTTAAATATATTTATTTCCCTAACATGCCTAAAGAATTATATAGCTAAATTAAAAGGGAAAAGATTTATATTCCCTAGTTGACTAAGACGAAATTCGTGGATCTTACTATACGACTCTTCCTAATTATGTATGATTAAAATAATAAGGAAAGATATTGAAGTGAAGAAAAAGACATATATTGAAACCACATCCATCTATCTAACCTAAATACACTATTTAGATTTTTAGTTTGTAATGTTAATAAAGATAGATTATAGATAGATATATGTCGTGTTCTCTTTTTGAATAAAGATATTTTTATGTCAATTCCAGCTGGTTTTAATTTTAGACTTAAATAAAACAAGAGAATGTTGTTACAAAATTTCTGCAATCTGCACTTATTATTTTCTTTTTCCAATAAAAATAGTTTAAACCCCAAAAAAACCCAGTGTATGCTATTATTACTTTAGATTTGGATCCTCTAAAATTTAAATTTCACTTAATCCTATTACTTTAGTGTATAATCTTACAAAAGCAACTAATTTAAATGTATCAAATTATTAACTCACTTATTTGTTTATGTAAATATTAAAAATTTTGAATAATATTTTATATATTTAGTAATTTCTTGATTAATAATAAATTTTTAATTAAAATTCAGAATCTTAATATATTAAGTTTTAAGGTTTGTTTAAAAAATTTTAAAAGTAATTTTTTTTAGTTTTTTATTTATGAAAAGTAGTAATATTAATATTTAGTAAAATTTTTACCAAATTACAGTTTTTTAAGAAGCTATTTAGAAATTTATAGACAAATTAAAAAAAGACTTCTCTTATAATACTACTAAATTTTATCACATTTCTCTTAAAATAAGTACTTTTAAAACTAAAACTTCAAATACAAAATAACTTATTTATAAACTATTTTTAGAGCCTGTTTGGGAAGCTTCAAAAGTAATTTTTTTGAATTTTTGACTTATGAAAAGTAATTGTATTAATGTCTGATGTAATTTTTAAAATTAAATTACAGCTTTTTAATAAGCTATTTAGAAACTTATAGAGAAGTTAAAAAAATAACTTCTCTCATAATATTATTATTTTTTATCACATTTTTATAAAATAAACACTTTTAAAACTAAAAACCTATTTTTAATATAATAATTTATTATTTACGTAATTTTATCAAAAAAATTTAATTAAACTGTTTATTCAAACCGAGTCTTTGTATAGTCATTTATTACTTAAGCTATTTTTTTAAAATGAGTTTAATTAACCTGTTTATTCAAACTGAGTCTTAATATACTAACCTGAGAGATATTGTAAAAAGTATATAAAAAAATTTCATTAGTTTTATTTTAGTATTTTTTTTCTCAACTAAACTACACAATATTTGAGTTTTATTACACAGAATTCAATTAATCAGATAAAACCTATCTGATTATTTATTAGGAAGTAGAGACTACAGACAAATATTTAGTGCTAGTTAATGCAACGAAACAACAATTAATAAGTCTAATAATATTTGGCGTGTATACTTGCGACTCAGAGTCATCAAATGTAATCAATATACTTCTATTTCAAAGAATGTGTAATTAAAAATATTATTCATAAATGATTGTTTATTTTAAATTAATTTTATTCTTCTCTTTAATAATTATTTAATTTTGTTCTTTGTCATATTGTTTAAAGTGAATCCATAAGACAATATATACCAAGAGAAACTTATAATAAAAAATCGAGGAGTTTATTATTTATTTATTATGTCGTTTAATGAGATGGCGCGTTAATTGGAGCATCTATACCCACACACATAAATAATGATAATAATGATAATAACAAAATAAATCATACAAAATCTTCAACATATTTATTTATAATGTAAATTTCAATTATCATTATCATTATTCATTATTCATTATTCATTATTTTATTCTAGGACGAATAATAGCATCGGACTAGAAGCATGTTGGCATAATGTTTTGGTGCAAATCTATAGATAGAGAAGATCCTGGCATTTAGTTCAATCAATCAATTACCTAACTAAAATGTTATCGATCATTATCAAATTTCCTATCAAAATCAAAGATTTATTTAACAGCACATTAGCATTATTCTTTCTTATAGTTATAGTTATTATATTATATTAGTATGGAATGGTGATGCTCTAATATTTGTATATATATGATTAATTACAATACAATGTTATATGAAAAGAATAACCAATTACAATGAAACGATAAAATTTGTAAAACACGAGTTCAATAAACACAAATGATATAAGGGATAGAAATATATTGAAAATACCAAAAAAAAAAAAATAGCAACTCAACTGAGTCATCTAACTTGCTATAACCATATGAGAAAAAGAGAAGTGAAGAGTTGAGAAAGACGAAAGAAAAGAATTCAGACACTTTGAAAATGAGAAAGAAAATTTTTAAAAAATCGGAAGAAAAATATACCACTAAAAATTTATAGACATAGCTCTTCAATCTCTTATTTATAATTTTTCTCTATTCTTACACTTAGTTCTTAATTATACATATTATTTGCCATCTATTTTAGTTTTGTAACTAACTCTACCTTCCTAATTGAGGAGTTTAATTATACTCATTCACATTGCTCATTTTATAAACAGTTTTAATGTGTCTAAACTCACAATTAATGATTACATTACCCTCTTCAGCTACAACTTTGTCCTTAAGGTTGACATAGGGATAATTCTGCCGAAAAACTATCTCCCATGTAGTCTTAACCTGTTCTTTGTGGCTCTATTGAATTTACAGTTGGTGAATCTCCTTTTCATCTTTAAAAATGGTATGATCCTAAATGGTCTTGTGTGGTTCTAAAATCGGCTCAAACTCAATAGTGTGGAGTGGCAGAGGTAAATAGTGATCAATATGCTCACCATGAAACTTCTTCAAGGCAGATATATGAAATACATCTTGGATTTTGGTCTTCGGTGGAAGAGCTAGCTTGTAAGCAACATCAATTTGCGACTAATCCAAAATGGTCTAAAATAGCGCATTTCAAGCTTCTGATTTTTTCTCAAGGCAACTGAGTGTTAGTGATAAGGTTGAAGTTTCACCAAACCCAAATCACCTTCTTTGAATTCAATGTGGTGCTTGTGCTTATTCTTAAAATGCTCATAGTTTCTTGAGAACACTGCAGATTGTGCTTGAGCTGCTCAAGAAGATAATCCTTAGACAATAACATCTCTTGTATGGATGGCTCTTCCTCTTGGCAAACTTCATATTTCAATATAACTGGAGGATCCCTGTCATAAAAAGTCTTAAAAGGAGACATTTGTATGCTGCTGTGCCACAATGTGTTGTAACAAATATTTTTCGGTTTAATTACTCTGTTGGTCCCTATAGTTTCGTGAAATTTTCAATTAGGTCCCTATACTTTTTTTCCTTTTAATCGAGTCCTTGCACCAAATTTTTTTTTAATTGGGTCCCTACATTTTTTTTCTTTTATTTAGATCCATATACCAATTCTTTTTTTTTTAGTTGGGTCCCTATAAAATTAAGCCAATTACTATTAAAAAGGACTTAATTGAAAAAAAATTTAGTGCAGGGACTCAATTAAAAAGAAAAAAAGTATAGGGACCTAATTGAAAATTTCATGAAATTATAGGGACCAACAGCGTAATTAAACCATATTTTTCCATGGAAGCATCTCAAGCCACTTTTTCGGACTGTCAAAATAAAAACAATGCAAGTACATCTCCAAAGTCCTGTTCAAGACTTCACTCTAGCTATCTGTTTGTGGGTGATAACTTGAGCTCATGGTTAACGTAGTACCTTGAAGCTTGAAAAGGTGCCGCCGAAATTTGCTGACAAAAACTTTTCTCGATCTGATACAATGGAACTTGGAAACCTATGCAACTTTACCACATCTCTTACAAAAGCCTCAACCACACTCTTGCTACTAAAGTCCTGTTTGAGTGGAATAAAGTGGACAAATTTAGTGAGCTTATCGATCACAACCATGATCACCAAAAACCCATGTGTCGGTGATAATGCAACAATAAAATCTATACAAATATCATCCCAAACCTTTGTAGGAATTGGAAGTGGCTATAATAAACCTGTAGATAACTTGGTTTTTATTTTTGCTTGCTGCCAAATGTAGCACGACAACTGTAACTTTTGATGTGCTTCTCCATATTAGGCCAATAAAAGGTAGAGCAAATTCGCTCAACTGTCTTTGCAATACTTGCATGACCCTCCACAACACTGTCATGAAACTCTTTAAGAATTAATTGAACAAGACTACTTTGTTGAGGAATAACGATCATGTCACGCCATAGTAGGAGTCTGTTCCTAAGAGAATAATTCGGGTCTGCTGCACCATTACTGCGGCATTGCTGACCTATGTCCCTAAGTAAGACATCTTTCTCTATCTCCTCCCTGAGCGTAACTAACCAATCTAAAATCATAGCCCAAAAGCTTGTGCAACCATTTATGCTGCTCTGGAGCATGCATATTCTTCTCGAGTAAGGCTTTCAAGCTTTGATGATTGGTGTGGAGAATAAATTTTTGCCCAATAAGTAGTGCTGAAATTTGGCAATTGCTTTCGTAATTGCATAGAATTCACGAGTGTAAGTTGATTGCTTCTACATGGTGGGGGAAAGCTTCTTTAAAAAGTAGGCAATAGGGTGTTTGGCTTATGACAAAATCGCACCAATACCTGAACCCCAAGAGTCAATTTCTACTTCAAACGGTAGCGCAAAATTTGGCAATGCTAGAACTGGTTTAGACAAAATGGCATCCTTAAGTTGCTTGAATACAGAATCAGCTTGAGAGACCTAAACAAAGGCGTCCTTCCTAAGTAAATCAGTGAGAGGCGCAGCCAAGAAAGCATACCCCTTGATAAACCATTTGTAATAACAAGTTAAGCCAAGAAAACCGCAAAGCTGCTTATGATTTTAGGCCTACTGCCATTCTTGCACAACACGCACCTTGTCGGTCTTCATGTGCACTCAATTCTTACTAATGTGTGCCCTAAATAATTGATTTCATAGGGCCCAAACAAGAATTTAGAGAGCTTAGCAAATAGTTATTCTTACTGCAAAATATACATAACGACTTTAAGATGCTCCAAGTGAAGTGTCCAAGAATAGCTATAAACTAGGATGTCATACAAGAATACCAAGACGAATTTCCACAAGTAAGGTCTGAAAACATAAGTCATGAGACTCTGAAAGTTGTTGGAGTATTTGTCAAACCAAATGGCATCACTATTCACTCGTAGAGACCTTAATGTGTTCGAAAGGCTGTCTTGCAATGGTCTTTCGACTTTACTAGAATCTGATGATAACCTGACCTAAGATTAAACTTAGAAAATACTCTCGCTCCAATTAACTCATCCAAGAGCTAATCCACCGTAGGAATAGCAAAATTGTCTTTCATCGTGTCAGGTAACTGCAACTGTGGCATCAACGTGTCATCAGCCTTCTAAACCTCAAGTGTATAAGATTCCTCGATAGCATCTGTACTCAATAATATGCAAATATGGTGATATTAGGTTTAAACAGTCGACAGAGATTTGTCACCTTATACTGTGACGAACTTGCCCTCATGCAAGAAATGGAGAAAATAGGAATCATAATCTACTATATGGGCTTTCAACGTTTGTAACCAAGTAGTCCCTATGGCTAAATTCCCTGCTCTCCCCCTCCCAAGCAACACGTAAGACAAAAATATTAGGAATATTAACAATGCAACAATTTAAATTAAGATTTAAAGATGGAATATGACCCTCAGGAGTTAATATGGCAAAGTCACCAATCATTACCTTACAACCCGGTGATGGCTCCACAGGGAGGTTCAGAAACATGGTGATTCAAGGTTGGATGAAACTATCAAAGCTCCCCCTCCCCCCTCCCCTCTCCCCCCATCAATCAATGCTTATACCTCAAGGCCATTAATTAGAGCTTGAATACAAATATTGGCAGGACCGTTAATTTCATGCATGGCATTAAATGAGAGATGGTGTTGAACTACTTACTGTTTCTATTGGTGAAGAGACTCCTCCTCTGATGGAGGTTCTTCAATACTAGGCTCTTGTTTTGATGTATGATCAATTTTCCAACTGTAAATGCAAAAACTGTTTATTAGCGTAGCAGTAAGTGGGTGAAAATTTTTCATCACACCACTAACATATCCCCTTCTCCCTTTTGTTTTGAATCTTAGTAGGTGTGAGGCAATGAATTGGATTTATGGTAAGGTTGGAGGATGGTTGTTGAGTTGGAGTTGATAGCAATGTGGTAAGTTGGCATGATTAGCAATTTGTGGAGTAGTATTGTTGGTTGGAGCCAAGAACTATGAATGATAGCTAGCCAGACTAGATATGTGCCTTGAAGCAGAAGCAAACTTATCCTCATATAAGCGAGCCAAAGTGATGGCCCGCATCAATGACAGAGGGCATTGAGCCTTAACTTCATGGCGAATGTCCTCTTGCAGTCTGCTAATGAAACAATCTCGAAGTGCATCCGGAGGATCGATGCTGGTGCGGTTGGCTAACGCAATAGACACTCATTGAATCAGTTTATTGCAGCTTAAATAAGAGTTCACGAGGAGACTCAAGAAGGGATGGTCCAAACTTAATCTCAATCGCCTGTTTCAATTGTGTCTAGGAACGAAAGTGTGCTGCTCTCTGAGACATTTAAAACCAAGAAACCCTAAACCACCGACCCATACATGTGTATAGCAGCAATAACAATCTGCTCATCTTTCAGTACTAAAAAAAATAAAAATATTAGTCCATATAAAAAAATTCAACCCAACGTATCTGACCTGTTAGACTTTGGCAAGTCAAAATTCACCTTTCGATACTGCTGGCCAAAACAAGGTTGCTTGATCTCTTAGTTTGACCCATGAGAGAAGTCATGAGAAGGAGATTTACCTCTATTATTATTCTAAAGCAATTAAGTGATAGAAGCTTGGAGGGCATCAAACTTCAGATTTAATGCTTCATACTGCTTCAAAAATTTGAGCATGTTCAAATCGGTTCTCCTCTGTTACCAACTCTAGCAGTTGATAAAGCCATTTGATATTAGCTTCTAGATCCTTCATACATATGTTATCAGCTACCGCCATGGAACAATGAAAACACCAAATGGAAGGATAATGCTCTGATATTTGTATATACATGATAAATTATAGTACAATATTATATGAAAAGAACAACCAATTACAATGAAATAGTAAAAATTGTAAAACACGAGTTTAGTAAACCCAAAATGGTATAAAGGATAGAAACAGGTTGGGAATGCACGAAGAATTGGCAAGACAACTAAGTCATCCAACTTGTTGTAAGTACTTGAGAAAATGAGAAGTGAAGGGTTGAGAAAGATGGAAGAAAAGAATTGGGATGCAAGGGGAGAGAGGGAATTTTAGAGAAATAGGAAGAAGAATATACTACTCAAAGTTTGCGAATGTAGCTTTCCAATCTTTTATTTGTAATCCTCTCTCTATTGCTATGCCTTAGTCCCTGATTATACAGATTATTTGTCACCTGTCCCAGTTTTGTAACTAACTCTACCTTTTCAATTGAGGAGATCAATTCATGCTCATTCACATTGCTCTTTTCATGAACAGTCTCAATCTGTCTAAACTCATAATTAGTCGTTACATAGTATCCTACAAGAAGTAGAATTGATCGAGAAGCATATACGTATGAAGCTTATTGGTTGAGTCCTATGATAATAAGCTGGGTGAAAATTTTGAGTAAAGATCTAATCTAATTTCTGCTTATTTTTATGAAAGATAATGCAACCTTTATAAAAAAAATGGATGTTTCGGCTCCAACTTTATTATTTTATGATAGTACAAACTCTCTGTTAAAAAATTCATCAAATAGCTATGAAACTTGACTTTGGGGAGAGGTTTATTTATAATCTACAAAAATTTTAAATCCCGTAAGTTCATTTTTAAAAAATTCCTTCATCAATGATAGTTAAGTAGAAAAAAATATTATTAGAAGTTATGTCGAAAAAAAAAGTAATAACAGCATGAAGACCTTTCAAAAAGGAAAAATAATATCAAACGAGAAATGAGAGAAGAGAATAATGATATTGATGACATTAGTGTTGATGGTGATATAGGAGATAATAATGATGATAAGATATGATTGCACAATAAAAGTAATAAGGATAATGATCGAGGATGACTGGATGAGAAAGGCGGTGCTAGTTGCTCCTATTATTGGACAGAATTTTATAGAGTTTAAAATTCTCTACAAATTATAAATAAACCTTCTCACGAAATTAATTTTTGTTACTATTTAAAAAATTTTTAACACAAGATTCATATTGTCCCAAAATAATAAGATTGAGACCAAAGTATCCTCTTTTTTAAAGGGTCACATTTTTTTCATAAAAATAGACAAAGACCAGATTAAATCTTTACTCAAAAAGTTGTGGTGCAAGTTTACAAATTAGTTTCCTTGTATGCATTTAGTTAGAAAAAAAACTCATTATTATATGACAAATGTTAGTTCTTTAGTCCGCCATCAATCAATCATTACAATCTAAAATTTAATTATAACTCTGTTCTATTTTATTATGGTGTTAATTGTATTAATCTCATATATTTATTTTTTTGAGTAAATACTTTATTTACTCTCTGGCTATTTGCTTGAAGGACAAAACGCTTCCCTTCTCCACAATTCGAAAACCTCTCATCATCCTTTTACCATCTAAATAATTAGTCTAAGTGATCACTGTTATTGGTCTAAATAGCACTTAACATATCAATAAGTTATTGTTTACAGAGGCTGCTTAGAGTAATAACAAGAGTCGGTTAGACCGATTACTTGAATGGTTGGGAACCAATTAAGAGTTTTCAAATTGTGGAGGGACGCTTTGTCCTTGGAACAAATAGTCAAGAACCAAAAAGGGTATTTGCTCATTTTTTAGTTAATTAACCTCAAAATTGCATAAAATACGTTTCTCACTTATTTGCTAATCAATCCAATTTCTTTCTCTTTCTATTATCAAGACTAATTTTGTAGTCTACTAGAAGCTCATATTTCAAGTAATAAAGTAGAAGCGATTGTCTACAAAATGGAATTTATTCATGGTGCATTAGTGAGGTTGAAGGATGTTTAGACGGTATTTGGTGTATGTGGAATAAATTCCATTGGACAATTGAGCGAAATATTATTCAAAGACAATTTATTCACATGAAAATTTGTGATAGCCAAAATAAAATTTGGTGACTAACTGTCATTTATGAAAGTCTTAATACGTGAGTATCTTTTCCTTATTTTATGTCTATTTTAAGTTAGAAATTGTTGAGTTTTAATTTAATTATAGTGTTTTAAATCTCTTTAGATGCTACTTTAAGTTGTTTTAATGTTCTAATCTTTTCAGATAAAGTTCGAATCAGTTTAACAGAGTTTTGTGCAAGAAAATAGATCAGAAGATTTAGAAGCTGTCCACTAGGGCGCTAAACGGCCAGCTGGCATTAACGCCAGCAACTCAGAATGCAAGAGGAGCTTCTGCCTATGGGGGCGATAAACGCCAAGTTTGGAGTTTAGCGCCAATGATCCAGATCACAACCTCATCAAAGGAGTATTTTTAGTTGGATTTAACTTTTAATAACTTTATTTTATTTAATTTTAGTTATTTTAATTACAAACAAAAGAAAGATTTTAGAATTTATTATTTTATTTTAGTTTGAATTCCAATTAGGTTAGATATAAAAGGAAAAAGATTCACCCTTGAGGGGGATCTTCTCACTTCTGCACTTTCATATTTTTTGAACCCTAGTTTTTTCTCAGACTCATAAGCCACTAAACCTCCTTGGTTAAGGTTAGGAGCTCTGTTTATTTCTATGGATTAAAACTATTATTGTTCTATTTTAATTAATGTATTCTGCAGTTTCAAGGATTACTTTCGTTCTTTATCTTATGAATATGGGTAGATCGGAAGAATAACCCTTATTCTATATGCGTTCTTGTGATTCTTGAAAGAGTTATCTCACTTGAATAACAGCTTGAAAGTAAATTTCTCCTAAATTGCTAATTACTTGGACTTAACGGGATACGTGACATATAATCCTTTTATATCTGGGTAACTAGAGCTTTTGTGGCTATAAACTAGAATTGAACTTAACCTTCTAATCGAAATTAAGTCACCAAGACATTGGCGATTAACTAAATCATTAAGACATTAGGATTTAGTCACTGACAGTTTGCCATAAAATGGATCTTGCATGATTAAATTAGTTGGTAAGAAAACTTAATCCGGAAGAATAAACATCTCGTATCCCTTAACTGTTTTCTCACATACGTTTCACATCAATTTCACTGTTTGCTTTTCTTATTCTCTGAAGTACTGTTTAATGCTTTTGAACCTCAAAACACAAATTTCTGCTTGCCTGACTAAGTGATTCATTTGACCATTGTTGCTCAGTCCATCAATCCTTGTGGGATGGATCCTCACTCACCTGAGGTATTACTTGGTAGGATCCGGTGCCTAGCCTGGCGTTTAGCGCCCCAAACAACGTAAGACCCATGAAATTGTGTGCTTCTTGGCACTGAACGTCCAGCTTGGCGTTTAGCGCCAAAGCACTCGAGTGGACTTTGCTCCAGGGTGTTTTGTTTCTCCTTCAGAGTCCTTCTATCCCTGTTCTACACATTTTGCACGACCACAAACATTATAAAACTAAGAAAAAAATAAGAATAACAATCATAAATATATGAAAATCAAACTGAAATAAAAAAAAAGATACATAAGATTGCGTTTCCTCTAAACAAGAGATTCTTTACCATCAATAGCTTGACGGTAAGCTCCACTAAGGAGGGGGTGAGTTTTTTTCGCCTCTCACAGTGAATTTTTTTCCTATGCTCTCATGGATTAGCTCTATATGCTCAAGAGAGAGAATCATGTTCACTGTATGGGGTAGGATTGGACTTTTTGTAAATACCACCTTCATTTCTGGTGAGAAATCATCAGTGGGGATTTTCTTGTTCCTCCAAACCCTAGGTACCTTCTTTTTGGGACATTCCTCTTTGGTGGATGATGTACACCCAACACCAAACTTAAGTTTGATGTCAGAAAAAATTATATTGGCTCCCACCAAAAAAGACATGAACTGTGAACTCTGCTGTATTATTTCAGTCAGGCATCCTTGGAGATTTGGATTGGTAAGTTTACTCTTCATGTAAGTGCCTTCTTCATCAGAGTGATGTAAAAGTCTAAAAACCTTGAGTATCAAGTAATCCTCATGATTCTCATAACCAATTTTTCTTTCTCCACATCAATCAGAGCTCTTCCAATGACTAGAAATGGTCTTTCCAAGATAATAGAGTCATTTTTATCCTTCTCCATGTCAAGAACCACAAAATCTACAAGGAAAAAGAATTTTCCAATCTTAATTAAGACATTTTTCATTATTTCATGTGCACATTTTATAGACTTGTCTACCATTTGTAAGGTTATCCTTGTTAGTTGTGCCTCTTGAATTTGCAACTTCTTCGTCACAGACAAAAATATTAAATTACTATTTATACCAAGATCACATAAATTCTTGTCAAAGATAATACTTCTAATAGTACATAAAATCTGAAAACTCTGTGGATTTGACATTTTTGTAATAAATTTCTCTGAATTATTACGCTGCATTCTTTTGATAAATATGAATAGTCTTTGTCATATTATTTGTAAGTGCTTTTGTGTTTTGATGTTTTTTATCTCTTTTCGTCTTCACGTTGATCGACATCTCATTTTTAAGATCGGCTGTTTTCTAGTTTATTGTTTTTCCTTGAGTTCTAAGTCCGGTTGTCAATCCAAAAATTAAAAAAAAAAATTACTTCGAAGAAGCTTGTCATATATCCTAATAATTTCAACCCTCCTTTAGTTGCGCATGATGACCGAATTCTCATTATGATAGAAAACAAATAATGAAATACTATGGTCTAAGATTCCTTTGACACTTTCTTTATGTACCTTTATATCTAAATTAGAGTTTAGTAAAACGTTCTTTTAAAAAAAACTTATCAAGAAATAAGAAAGTAAAAAATTGTTTTCTTTATAAAAAATCTTTTATTGCTTCTTTAATGAACTCCAGAAAGCTCCTTAAAGTTGATATGATACATCATAACTAATGATACTTCTATGGAATTTGATATCATAACAATGCTTAATAACTCCATCTTTAATTCAAGATAAATTATGAGTAGCTAAAATACTAAACGATACTATTAAAAGTATATCCGAAAAGTGAAGTAAATAATTTAGTAAACACAAAAAAGGGAACAAAATCAACATAAAACTTTTAAAAAGATCAAAATTGAAATAATAACTTGTATTAATGAGAACTTAAAAATATTTAGCCCATTAAATTAGATAAGAGAATCCATATATACATAGTTAATTATGAGAGGGAGAAAGTATATTTTGAATATTATTTGAACAGAAAAATATAGAGAATTAACTTTTAGTTAGTTAATATTAGTCAAATTTTTTGAATTTATAATTCAAGATTTATAATTAAGAATTTAAACTTAAGGTATAGAATTTAAGATAAATTAAATAATTTTAAAAAAAATTGACTAATATTAGTTGAAAAAAACAGGCTCCCTAATTTTACTCTATTTCAATCTAATCATGTTAGATATATACTAAAATAAGTGACAAATTAATTATTAATATACAATAATACGTATTGAAATATAAAATAATTATTAAAAATAAATTAAATTACACATATATTTATATAAAAATATATGATGGTTGATTTGATTATTAATTTTAGTATATAAATAACAATTTTTTAATTTCAATTGACATCCTAAAAGCAAAAAGAAAGAAAAAAAAGGTTGTGATGCAAGATGGAGAAACCCAAGCTGGCTGTGTAAGAATGCAAGGCTGGTAGGGGAAAAGCTTATAGATAAGAAATGAATCATAAATCCCCATCATATCATGAATATGGGACATGACTATCTATCTTCTATAATAAAAGAACATGTATCATGCATATTCATAATCTCTTTATTAAAATTGGTGTGTAGCCATTTGGAATGTTGTTTTTTGGAACGCTCGAAAGGATACATATATGTACATTGTTTTACTAAATAGGAGCAATATTGGAATGATCATGATAGCTATATACACCCATTCAAAATCAGATTTAAATAATGTAACACAACCTTTGGAGTAACGCCAAGCTCGTACCTTACAATTTTTCTCATGAAAAGGAGAGACTCCTTTGAAATTCTTTGAAATTCGATGCACCCTTCACATGCTTCACCTCTATCCTTATTATAATTCCCATGAAAAACTTAACCATTTTTCTCAAAGTGGGGTATACTTATTCATCTTCTGATTTCCAAACTAAGACGGAGATATTCATAATTAGTACTCCAAATATCATATATAAAGAGAGGTTAGAATCTCAGCAAAAATCATTTTTCAGTATTAGTCTAATTTTTTTTAATTTAGTAATTTAATAATATATTTTTATCATATATTTTTAAACATTAATAACTAACTGTTAGCTAAAAATAATAAAAAATAAAATATTATTTTGGTATTTCAACATTTAAAATGAATTTTATTTTAGTTCTTAAAATTTTAATCGTTCTATTTTTATTCCAAAACGTTTAAAATGATATCAATATCAATATTATTTTAATATTATATCACCGTCAAATTTCTGACTAACAATTAACAAAATTGATGTACTATTAATAATATTTTTATTAAAATTACATTTGCTCAAAGTAGGGTTTAGTTCATCATCTTGTGATTTCCAAACTAAGATGAAGATATTCATAATTAGTATTTCAAATATCACATATATATAAAATATTAGAAGATCAGCAAAAATTATTATTTTGATAATTATTTTTAATTATTAATCTAATTTTTTTAATTTAGTAATTTAATAATATATTTTTAATTTATATTTTAAACATTAATGACTAACTATTAGTGAAAAACAATAAATTCAGTTAGCCCTCCTCTACCATAAATACCATTAATATATTTTTGAATATTTTTATTAACTATAAAACTAGACATTTAATCAAAACATGTATTATCAATTATAGACATAAAAATTCATATTATTATTTGACGTCGATCATTTAATACATTTTTCATGTACGTTTGAATAATTAACATATAATATTATATTTTATATGTACGTAAACATAAATTATATAATTCTATTTTTAATGATATCTATCATAAAATTATTTTTTTAAAAAAAAAATTAAATCGATAAAAAGAGATATGTGAATATTATATTTTTAATGTATTTTTTATGCAAAAACATCTTATTTGTCTTTGAAAATTAAATACTAGATCTTTTCATTATACAAATTTTAATATTATGTCATGAAATTACTTATTTAAAAAATTTAATGAATAAAAAAAAATAAATAATTATATCTCTTAAAATGTCTATCTTTTAAAATTTGGAACAAATAAATAATTATATTTTACTCTTATATATATTAATGATATATAATGGATTTTTGCGCCTAATATTTTATGATTTTTAATATTTATAAAGCATATGTACATTGAATATCAATCAATCAATAACATATAATAGTTTCTCTTCAAAATATTGTAATAAGATGAGTACGGCCTATTGGTATGACTTGGGAGCTAGTTAGCATGGATACCTAGAAAAGTCATTATCAACCCATGAAAGAAGAATATTAGGAGATAATAATTAATATATATACCTAATTAACTTGGAATACCCTTTATCATCATCAATAAGCGCGTTGAATATATAATTATTAATAATTAATGATATAAAATACACCGAAAGTGATATATGCTCCAACAATATTTCTATTTTCTAAGCCTCGCCACGTACCAAATTGAATTACATGAATGTTATAAAACTTTACGTGCAACTTTACTATAGGGTGTCCATATTATGTGAAAGCTACTATCCAAAGTAAGGAACTATCTAGCTAGCTACCTAGCCTCCCTGCATTTTAATAGGTACTGCAGGTACATTTAAATTTGTATTAGAATATTTTTCAACATTTGATTGTTGTTTAATTATTCTATTTTTCTTTTTGCGAAAAAGTTATTCAACTAGGTCATACACAAGCCTTTTGAGATATTCTGTATATAATAAGTACACCCAAATTCTCTCTCTCTCTCTCTCTCTCTCTCTCTCTCTCTCTCTCTCTCTCTCTCTCTCTCTCTCTCTCTCTCTCTCTCTCTCTCTCTCTCTCTCTCTCTCTCTCTCTCTCTCTCTCTCTCTCTCTCTCTCTCTCTCTCTCTCTCTCTCTCTCGATCGATGTATTAGTATTTCAATAATTTTTAATTATTAATTTTTATTATATA
This sequence comes from Arachis hypogaea, assembly GCF_003086295.3. Lineage (NCBI taxonomy): Eukaryota > Viridiplantae > Streptophyta > Magnoliopsida > Fabales > Fabaceae > Arachis > Arachis hypogaea. The sequence goes on from NC_092037.1 coordinate 23,184,985, forward strand.
TATTATATATATTTTTTATAATTAAAATTAATAATTAAAAATAATTAAAATATCAGTATAACAGTACACTTAAAATATATATATATATATATATATATATATATATATATATATATATATATATATATATCTTTTTGCCTTAGTTCCTCACATCGACTACTTTTAAGAAATTTTGATTAAAGGTTATCAAACATGAATTTAGGTATGCACTAAGTAATTATAGTAGTAACCAATTTAGATCCAAATTAATCTCTAATGAATTTTAGATCATATATTTTGGTTCGTAATAATAAACTTTTATTATTTTGGATGGAAGTCTGAAAATTGCGTTTGTCGGACAAATTGTTCCATCTATAATTTTTAATTAAATTTTTAATATGCTATTAAGCAAATAAATCACTAATAAATTTTACTATAAAACAATTAGAATTTTAATAATACCTTTATAAGATAAATTAGTCATTTTTACGAAGAGGCTAATTTATCTAAAAAACTTCGTTCAAAAGTAATAAATATTTGTTAAAGATTAAAATATCTAATTTAAAAATTTTAAGAATTAATTTAAATATTTATTTTAGTAATTTAAAGTAGTGGTTATAATATTAATTTATTGCATAATAAAATAATAAAGATAGAACCTAAAAGGTGGTTAAACTAAAGGATTATTTTGAGAGAGTATTTGGGGAAGGGAAAATGGAGTTGGGGATGAAAATTCTAGATTTAAACCAAACCATTAATAATGAAATATTTGTAGATTTCCATGCTATGTAGCTAAGGGAATAGTTTCCAAAAGGAGGTTGTAGTAGGAGATTTTTCTATTTGGTTGGAAGGTAGAAAGCAAGTGTGGAAGTTAGTGAACAAATACTGTTGGCCAATGTGGGACCGCCACATGGCATCTCATGTGGTGTGAAACTCTGGTTGGCAGAATGGGCTTTGTGGGCCCAAATGGCCCTACAACTTCAATGCTCATGGGGATCTCACCACAATGCATCATTTCATTGCCTGAATCACTATAAATTACAAATGTTTCAAAAATGATGTATTGGACACATTTTAAATATAATATTTATTTAATAAAAAATATAGATAAATAAATTTTTAATTATTTAATTTTAAATAATTATAATTAATTATTATTAATTTTGTATTTTAAAAAAATAAATTTTAAATAATTATTAATTAATAATAATTAATTAATATAAAATACAATTTAAAAATATTTGTTGATTTATATAAATATATATATATATAAATAATTATATCTTAATAAAAATAATATTTTTTATAATATAATTAGATATATTTAAATATGATCGACATGTCTAATGATATTACTGATTTATATTATTGAATATTAAGATTTTTAATTTATTTTTTATATATTTAAATGAGTCAAGATTCAAATATATGTTATTTTTAAAAAACAACAAAAGAAAAAAAAATCAAATTTTTTTATTTAAAAATTAAAAAGATAATTAGAATGATCAAGAGTTTAAATGGTCTATTTTTTTAGAAATAATATATAATATTAATTATTAATACACAAAATTACAAAGATATTATCATAATTTATCTAAAATGCTTTTTATATTTTATATATGTCATATTTTCGTGTCTAAAAAAGATTGGAATTGAATTAACATATCAATATGTCCCTTATCATATTATGTATAAGTATCACTATCTGTACTTCATAGATAGATGTATAATATATATAGGCCAAGTTACTAACATATAAAAAGTTAAAGTAATAGATATTTCATTTTCATACTTAGATTCTAGTTCAGAAACCAATATTGGGATAGTGATATCCTCTATGCAATCTCAAATATTTGAATGATATCAAATAGAAAGCTCGATACATATGATTCCATAGGAAAAAAAGGGTACTATAAAAGTAAAGTTAGGGCAAGTTGAACTAGATTTAAACTGAGTTTCATCTCTATTATTATTATTGTTATTTTATCGGATCACTTTTTGGAAACCGAATATGGTTTAATTGCAACAAATTAAAATAATAAATGACTTGATAAAAAAACCCACACAATTTGACATATATACCGTATATATGATATTTAATATTATATACAGTAAAGAAATGAAATTTTAAAGGTTTCAAGTAGATGTTTAATTTTATATATATGATACATATATGAAAATAAATTATGTCCATACAAAAGTAAATTTTTTATTTATAAATTTGGTTAAAAAGTAAAATTTTTAAATATGGCATCGGACTAATAAGTCAAGTTAAACTGAAATGTAACTTAGCCTAAAATATATACTGAATTCAGGCAATAAAAACGAGGTTTGAGAGGAGACCTAAGCAACCCTAGTTATTGGAACATCTCTAGTTTTTGGCTCTTTTACTATATATATATATATATATATATATATATATATATATATATATATATATATATATATATATATATATATATATATATATATATATATGTGTGTGTGTGTGTGTGTGTGTGGATGTATGAGGAAATTTTAGAGTACTTTTAGTATGAAAAAAGAGTTCGCTTGCTAGTGTTAGTTGTTGAAATATAAGATAAAAAAAAGCATTGGTCATCTAGAATTTTTTATACAATATAAGAAATAAATTAAATATTGTCGCTTTTAATTTGAAAATAATGTTATTATTTTTATAAATTCATGCAAATATATAATATAAAAAATCGTGTGAAGTGACAATATTATTACTCTATCTATAATATAATATATTTAAAATTAATCAATTTAGATTAGTTTAGTCGTTTACTAGTCTATTAAGTAAATATCGAGTTTGAATTTCGTGTTGTATATGTAATAATTTATTGGCCAGTAATAAATTCTTAAACAAAGTTCTAATTCTAAATTTATCAGACTAAGAAATACCGTAAAAAAATATATATATATTTAAAATTGTTGTATTTTTACTTTTACTGCATTTTGAGGCTATTCAGCCCCATCAAAGCGAGTTGATATGAACTTTTTGGAGATATTGGTAGTCAAATTTATATTGGTAGCAAGTGCAGCTGAGCAAGAGGAACTTTAATATTATGTACACGAGTAATAGATGGAACTTGTAAATGTTATGTACATGAGTGTGTAGTGTGTGAGTTTGTGATGTTCTAATGTTTATAATTAGGAGTTATTGAATCCATCAGTTAGACATGGAAATAACTATCAAAATAAACTTTTAAGAATTACTACTTATTAGTTAAATTAATTCTTAAAAAATATATTATTTTTTAAAATCTTTTTTAAAATATTTTATTAATTAAATTAATTTTTAAAAAATTGTAAATTAATTATGTTTGTCCTTTCATTATTTTATTAACATTTTTTACTAACGATTGATGAAATAAAATATTAATTAACAACATACAAAACATTTGACATGTTTAATAATTAAAAATTTATTAAGAACTAAAACGTCTAATTAAATTTTTTTTAAGATTGATTTGGAGTATTACTTGAAAATTTAGTTGGGATTCTAGAAATATGTAATGTCACTTTTCTAGTTTTCTTTCACTTTATCCATGTCAACATCTTCCCTGCTACATTCATTCATCATCAACTTGCATATAGATATTTTTCTAGCTATTTTTCCCAACTCTTTTTTCTTCCCTTAAACTTTGTGAACTTGATAAGAATGACTCATCACTATTTATCATTGCCTCTTAATTCTCTCCTTAATTAGTTGTTTGACTAGCTATATTTAAAGTTGCGTCTATTATCTTTTTGTGTCACAAATCAAAAATCATTTTCATAATAATTACTTTTTTTCTTTTAATTTTATTTTGGAACTGATCAAATACAAATTGCACACTACTGTTTACTTTTGTTTCCAATTAAAATAAACTCTTACAAAAATTGCCAATATAATTATAAAAGTAAGTTTAGTAATTTTACGAACACAGTTAAAAGAAAAAAATGTCAAAGACTATTGAAACATTTAATAATAAAGACACCAATTTAAACACTAGAATTCTTAAATGATTTCAGTTTTTCATTTATATATAAATTAACTGTAAATTAGCAAATCCAATCTCATAATGTGGCATTAGATTTTGGTGGTGGTAACCTAGCTATAGTGGTTCTTCCTCTTTTAGGAGTTCACTAATTGACCACTATTCACCCCTTTAATTTCAAGGAACCAATTCTAAGTATGGATATATATGATGATATTCTTTTTGATTAGGTGTTTGTTATGGTGCCTAAAAAGTATTGCCTAATTACTAAAATAGATAAAATAATTAATTTTAAATTTAAAAATATAAAAGTTAAAAGATTTTAAATATTTTAAAGTTACTATAAAAAATAACTTAGGTAAAAGTTAGACACCAAGTAAAAGGCACCATAAAATTGGCCTTCTGATTAATACTGCTTTGTACACACGTCAACCGGGGGTATTCAGTACATGAAATTCCCATACCTCTATTTTGAGTGTCACATTGCTACCTAGCTAGCTTATTTTGTACACTGAAAAAGAAAAAAGAATATTAAAGAGAAAATAACTTTTTGTTAAAAAAAAAAATCAGAGAGACCCCTTTGTTGATTGTGATTGTGATGATGGAAGAAAACTTTCCAAGGAAAGAATAATATATAAATCCTCACCAAATTATATGGTAATCCTAACACCATTTTTTTAATCATAAGGTAGTAGGATCTAATAAAATAATGAGAAAAACACATAATGCTATAATTAAATATTCAATAAAGAAATGAAGTAAAATAATTGCATGAGAGAGAGAGAGAGAAAAGGCATTAACTCTCTCCTCTACCATCACATGCAATGAGATGCCCCAAATTCCTCTATTTAAGACCCTTCAACTCTTCCACCCTTATCATTCAATCCAAACTGAAGTCACAAATCCTCACAAACAAAACCAAAAAAACCAAGACTTTCTCTCTCACTCACTCCACTTCCAAAAGTATCTCATTCAAAAAACACATCCATTGATAACTAAGATGGAGAACTTGTTGCGCCTAGTGGATCATGAGGAGTTTTTCTCAAGAAGATGCATTTGGGTGAATGGCCCTGTAATTGTAGGTGCAGGACCCTCAGGTCTTGCAACTGCAGCATGCCTTAGAGAACAAGGGGTACCCTTCATGGTTCTGGAAAGAGAAGATTGCATAGCTTCCTTATGGCAAAAGCGCACTTACGACCGACTCAAACTTCACCTTCCAAAGCAGTTTTGCCAACTCCCCAAGCTTCCATTCCCTGCGGATTTCCCAGAATACCCTTCCAAGAAGCAGTTCATTCAGTACCTTGAATCCTACGCAACCAAATTCGAGATCAATCCAAGGTTCAATGAGTGTGTCCAGTTTGCAAGGTATGATGAGACTAGCGGCTTGTGGAGGGTCAAGACTAAAACGTCTGCCTCCGCTGAGTTCGAATATATTTGTAGGTGGCTGGTGGTGGCCACCGGCGAGAATGCCGAGTGCGTCGTGCCGGACATTGACGGACTCGCCGACTTCAAAGGCGACGTCATCCATGCCGCTGACTATAAGTCAGGGGAGAAATTCAGGGGAAAGAAGGTTCTCGTCGTCGGATGTGGCAACTCCGGCATGGAACTCTCTCTTGACCTCTGCAATTACAATGCATCACCGTCAATGGTGGTTCGCAGCTCGGTAAGCTTTCTCTTCCGTCTCCACTATCAACTTAAACTTTTGGACAAATAATTTTTAAAAATATTATTTGTACATCAAAATCAATTTTTAATTTATTTTTAATATATATTTATATTTTAACATGTATTTTATTCTGATGATTGATTTTGATGATTAATTTTAATATACACGCAGCATAGTCTACCATATAATATCAAGAATTTGTATAAAAATATTTTTTATTAGTTTCTTTATGGTCTATCGACTCAAATTTTGGAATAAGTAATTTTATTGTACAATATCAAAATTTGTATAAAAGGTCTGATGGAGTCTTGAAATTCGTGTAGGTTCATGTTTTGCCAAGAAAAATATGCAGAAAATCGACGTTTGAATTGGCGGTTATGCTGATGAAATGGTTGCCGTTATGGTTGGTTGACAAGCTGCTACTGATCCTGGCATGGTTGGTTTTGGGAAACATAGCGAAATACGGGCTAAAGCGGCCGGCGGAGGGGCCGTTACAGCTGAAGAACTCGAAGGGGAAGACACCGGTTCTTGACATTGGGGCGTTAGAGAAGATCAGATCCGGTGATATAAAAGTGGTACCAGGGATCAAGAAGCTTAACGGTTTCAGCGTTGAGCTTGTTAACGGCGAAGAGCACGACGTTGACGCCGTTGTTCTTGCTACCGGTTATCGTAGCAATGTCCCTTGTTGGCTCCAAGAAGGTGAATTTTTCTCAAAGAATGGGTTCCCAAAGTCACCATTCCCAAATGGCTGGAAAGGGAATTCAGGGCTTTATGCTGTTGGGTTCACAAGGAGAGGCCTCTCAGGTGCTTCTTCTGATGCTATCAGAATTGCACAAGATATTGGTCATGTTTGGAAGCAAGACACTAAGCAAAAGAAAAAAACAACCACTGCTTGCCATAGACGCTGCATTTCCCAATTCTAAAATAAATAAAAAAATTACAAAAGTATACATTATACATATATACATACATACATACATAAATACAATACATACAAATATACAGGCAGTGGTGTTTGTTTCTTTGGCTTTTTTTCCCTTAGGTAGGAATTTGTCTTGTGTAAAGAAAAATTGACACAATATGTTGTACAAAGATACAGAAAATAAGACATAGCACAGAGACTGAGCCCTCTCCAAAGGCCCAAGTATTTTTTTAATGTGCTTTCGGGCTTTCTAAGAAAAAAAAAAACACTCAAGGATGATGAGGCTTTTCATTGACTTTTCTTCCAATTTTCATACAGCATATGCATATGTAATGTACCACTATCATACTTCAATGATCAATTACAGTTTCTACAGTTTTTAACATCAGTTCAAATCTCTGTCTGCCTTGTGTTTATTTATTCTTCAAATGGAAAAGGGACACAAGAAATTATTGGTATAATTAGTAAAGAACTATCTACTTATATCTCAATGTGTATATCACTTTAATGATTGAATCTATTTTTTTTTTTTGGTCGATCTTTAATGATTGAATCTTAGGTAGCTCTCTAAGTACATTTGAAAACAAATGATGTCAAAATCTGTCTAACTTTTTCCGTCTACCAAAATAATTCAGAAAATAGTGAAATATATGGTTGCCTTCATGAGCCCAAATTATTGATATGTAGCCAACATTTTCTAGTCAAATATGGAAACCCTATAACAAAAATTTTATCAGCAATTGTATAATTATCGCTAAAATCTTTTAGCAATAAAGTATAAAATAGTTAATATCTAATAATTGTCTGTAAATATATTAGTAGTTATTTTTATTGTTATTCAAAATAAAATACATAGTCACTAAAAGGAGCAAAGAAAGAAAGGTCAATATAACTAGTTTCTATTTTGAGGGTTCCTCTTAGGTTTGTTGAGTTGCTTTCTATCTTATCACCTGCTTCCATTTGATTAGACATTCTCCAATATAAGATGAAGAAAAAGAGTAGTCTTGTGGTCAAGAGTTTTTCGTCATTGACTTTCTTATCTAGCAGTAGGTTGGTGGAGGTTTAAAAGCAGCTAGCCAACAAAAATTAACTGGATCTTCATGTGATGTAAGGTTCATTATCCTGTTCATTTGACACACTACAAATAAATATGATTTTATTAGTTTATTTTGTGATTAAAAATATGACATCAAATAGTAGAGATGTTATATCCGGTAAAATTGTAACGGCCCACAAACTCAATGTAACCACTGGCTGCGCAACTATTGCATCACATCAATTATAAGAAGTTTTCTAAATATCGATCGATTTTGTTATCGATCCATTTTTTATTACAAAAAATTGTGTGTGTAATTATTATCTATTATTCTGTTAGGTTAATGTTAGTACTTATTTTTCTTATTCATTCCTTTCAAATAATTATTTTTTTATCTTTTTTTATATTATTAATTTATGAAACACGGACACTTTGCTGAGTTATTGTGTCTCCGTATTGGATACATTTTGGATACAATACTTACTTATACTTGTCCGACATGCGTGTCTGCTATGTCCAACTGTATCTTAATAAAAAATAAAAATTTCTTTTCCGGATACACTTGGATACACCTAAATACTATCACGTATCAGTGTGTCCAATCTTATTAACATGTATTTTTAATATAAATTTAGAAATAATAAATATTATTATTTATTAAAACAAAACATATTTTAAATACTTTATATAATTAAAATAAGCATTAAAAATAATTAAAAAATAATTTATATTTTATATCAATAAAATATTAAAATATTATTACAATTTATTTAAAAAATACTTTATATTTTATATGTATGCTTGTTTTTGTGTCTTATAAGATTTTAAAATTCATGTATCGACATATTTTATATCGTGTCATATCCAGTATATATCCGTATTAGTATTCGTGCATCATAATTATTAATGTATCTAATTTTTTATTTAAACATGAATGTTGTTTTGATATGATAAGAAAATATAGATATAACTTGCTTACTTTTGTTTAGTTTAAGGAAAAAGGACATATAGCTCCCTAACTTTTTAAATTTTTGACAAATACATTCCTAACAAAATTTAAATACAAATAAGTCCCTGACTTTAATGAACGGAGGATAATTTAATCCTTTCGTCTATTTGCCTCTCATACACCAAACGGAATTGGCTGACGTGGATGAAACGGTATCCAGGTGTCTGTTACGGTGCCACGCTGGAAGAGGAATAAAGTTCGAAGGACAAATAAGTCTTTGACGTTATTTTGCAAATAAAGTTCGAAGGACAAATAGGTCATTGAGAATTTAGTTCATTATATTTCTATATGTATCATATATTACTATCTAATTGAAATATACCTATATTATGTATCATATATTACTATCTAATTTAATAATCAAATGTGTCACGTGACACTTTTATTAAAATTGAGAGAATTTTTTTTCAAAATTAATAACCTCTCTTTCTAAATTTTCTCATCTACCTCTCTTCATTTTTCTATTTATCTCTACTATTTTTACTCTATATATAATTTATATTTTATATTAGTAATTTGACAAATCAAAATATGTCATCCGATATTTTTTTACAATTAAAATATTTTAAATGTAAAAGTATACACGTTAAATTATTTTAAATTTTAGATAATGAATGTTGAAATTAATTATTAATAAAAAATTAGACTTTTCATATAAAAATAATAACTAAAAATCTTATTATTTAATTTTTTATCTACGGATATCGTAGTCTTCTTAGCCAGAAACTGTTGTCAATTTACGAATTTTTTGTAAAAGTAGTTTGATTTTATAAATCTTTTGTGCCATGCATAATTTATACTCTCAGAACAAAGTGAACTATAATTTTAACAAAAATCTATTCCTGTAATGTTATTACGGATAAAAATACTAGTTCTAATATAATACATAAATACACTAATGCTAACTTAATACATGAATGATGCACAAGTGAACTAATGCTAACTTGATGCATAAATGAAGTGATGCTAACTAATGCCATTGGTACCATGAAATCTGAACTAATGTAATTTAACAAATTCTAATACAATACAGAAATGCACTAATTCTAACTAATGCTAACTAATGTGAGAAAATTAAACCAATGCAATTTAAGAAAAAAAGTAGAAACAGAACAAGCCCAAAAACAAGCCCAATTTCTGCAATTTTTAATACAAATAATCTAAATTGCAGAATACAAGTTAACTAGATTTCAAGATATAAGCATAATTTTATAACCTAAATTCTCATAATAGAAGCATAATGAACTAAATTCTCAAGGACCTATTTGTCTTTCGAACTTTATTTGAAAAATGACGTTAAGGACTTATTTGTCCTTCGAACTTTATTCCCCTTCCAGCGTGACACCGTAACGGACACCTGGACACCATTTCATCCACGTCAGCCAGTTTCGTTTGATGTATGAGAGGCAAATAGACGAAAGAATTAAATTGTCCTCCGTTTGTTAAAGTCAGAAGCTTTTTATCTTTAAATTTTATCAAGGATGTATTTGTCAAAAATTTAAAAAATCAGGGATCTATCTGTCTTTTTTCCTTAGTTTAAATAACATTGATCTTCTGTAACATCCATCACTATATATGACAAATGAGTGAACACTCTCACTATTACATTGAAGGACAAAGCATCTTTCAACAAAATCGTATTTAATAAATAAGATATAAATAGAGTATATTCTGAAATACTGAATTAATGTATTTATATTCTTTTTGATATAGAAAGACATAAAAATATTGGATAGAGATATAATTTATTTTTTTATTTTTTATATTATTATTATTAAATTTTTATAATTATATTTTTATCTTTTTATTTTATATTCTAAATTTTGTGTAAAAAAAGATAAATTAGACTTTTATTATTTATTCTATCTTATATTCATTTTATTACCAAACAAAATATAGAAACATTAATTTTTGTGTTTCTGTCTTTTAGGTTGCGTTTGATTTTGAGAGATGATAAGACAAGACACAAATGACAGAGACAAAAAAATAACGTTCTTGTATTTTGTTTGATGATAAACTAGAACAAATATTGAAAGTCTAATTTATTCTCTTTTTTTCATTGAAAAAAATTGAAAAGAAAAATATAATAATAAAAAATATAATTATAAAAAATTAATAAAAATAATAAAAGAAAAATAAAAAATAAATTGTATCTTATATTAATGTCTTTGTGTTCTTCTTGTTAGGATGCACAATGCGCTTCCACCCCACTTTCATTTCACAACCCTAGAGCCATGTTAGCAACACAATAATCTGTTTCAGACCCGACGTAGTATGCTGACTCTAGAGCATCGCACCATTGTACTTCAGATGCAACAAATATTCTTCAATCAACATATTACTAAGGCCAAGAACAAGTTTACATTAGAAATGGTACATATATTTCCATTAATTGAATTGCTAATTCTATTTTACAGCATACTTAAATCTGTCAAAATTGCTCTTCAATCAAATGCATGAAAACATGCTATGATAGTTGAATATATTGCTCTTTTATTTCACAAAACCTGGACTTTAGTGGAATTACCTGAAAATGAAAAAGTTGCGAGTTGTAAATGAATTTTTGCTTTAAAGAAAAATGCAAAAGGTGAAATTATCAGACACAATGCTAGGTTAGTCGCCAAGGAATTTACACAAACTACAAGTGTTGATTTTGATTAGATTTTTTAACCTGTAACAATTAGGTTGATTCTGACCATAGCTTTATCAAAAGGATGGAAGATCAAGTAGTAAGACTTCTATAATGCATTTCTGAATAAGAATTTACAAGAAACAGTTTACATGTCTCAACCCCCTAAATTTGTTCATCATAATTTGAAACTAGTCTACAAATTGCATAAGCCACATCTATACTTGAAACAAGTTTTAAGGGCTTGGTATCTTATCATATTTGCTAACATACACTATTTTGGTTTTAAACATACTAAATCTGATCATTTTTTGTTTATTCAATTAAATACAAATTCATATTTAAATACTTATATATGTAGATGATATGTTAGTTACTGGAAACAATGAAAGTGAAATTAAATTTGTTCTTAACAGTTTTCATTCTACTTTTTTACTCAAAGATCTTGGGAACTTAACTTCTTTCTAGGCATCAAAGTTACAAAGCATTCTAAATATTTAATCTATTTAAATATGTAACGTCCCAAATTTTTTTAAAACATTTTACATTTGATTTCTTTTATTGGTACTTTATGCTCTAATTTTATCAAAATTCTTACACTATCCTTATTCTTTTTACCAAATCCTAACCCTAATCCCCAAATTAAATCCACCCATTCTCACACAAAACACTTATGCACAGAGAAAACAAAAGAGAGAAAGAGGAATGAGGGGTTCAGAGGAGAAAAGGAGAGGAGAGGGAAAGACAACACCGGCAGAGGGAGGTTCGCCGTCGCTATCCCAGATGGAACTCACAGAGAGGCTCGAGGAAGGAAAGATGCGTGTTCGAGAGAAAAAGAGTGACAACTTAAGATAGAGAAGGAGACCACGACGGAGAAAAGGGAGGAGTGTTCCCTCTGCCGCCGCCAAGTTGTTGCCGCCGCTGTTGTTATTGTGAAAGGAAGCCGCCGTCGAGATGCATGGCACTATTGTCGCCGGAAAAGCCACCGCTGGAGCCTCTGCCAGCTTGACCCAGCTCTATCTTTTATTCTTCCTTCACTGGAGCCTTCCGTCACTTCCCATGCCCTTTTGAAAACGCCGTAGGAATCGCTTCGCACCTTTGTCAGTTCTATTTCACCGCCATTCTAGTCTGGTTTGTGGTTGCTTGTTCTGTTCTTTTTTCTGCCACTGTTTTACCACTGCCATTGATGATGCTGTCGTTGGTCTGCCTTTAGCCATTGTTGCTGCGTGCCACTGGTTTGCTACTTCCGCTCTGTTATGTCTCGGTTCATTGTTATGCTTGCCTGTCAAAACTGCTGCTGTCTCGGTCCGAATTCTGTGCTCTTTCGTTCCATTCTACTTCAAGCATCCTCACCTTTTAATTTGGCACTCCGGGTTTGGCCTCTTCGATCCCTTAGGACCATGTTGTGAGTAGGCTTTACACTTATAACCTTTAACCTTTTGGTTTATGCTTTTTTTGAATTTTTAATTATATTTATAAAATTATTGTTGAAGAACTTTGATTTGATTAACATAATTGATTTATTATAGTTGAATAATTATTTTATGAAGTTCATACCTTAGAAATTTTACATGAGACTTTGTATATTCGATAAAGCTTTATATTATTTTCGAATATTTGATTTTACTCGAATATATATTTTTGAAACATTGAAGTATTTGTTGGCCCTCACTTTGAAATTATGAAATATGTTCTTATGATTGAGAAAGTATTATTTTGATTTGATTTGATTCGATATCTTACATATTTGAAAGAGTAAATATTTATTGTATTTGAAACTATATGTTTTGAATTATTTGGGAGGCTCGTATTAGAAAATCGTAGTTAACAGCGGTTATGACGTTAACTTAGATACATCTAACTCAGACTCCAGCTAGCAGGGGTGTTGCTAGCCTAACGTGTAGGCCACATGTTGAATATGTTATTCTGTTAGGACATACAAGAGGAAAGGGCTACCCATAGAGGTGGAGCCACCTATGTGTGGGTTTTTGATTTGATTTCTGTATGAGAACTCCCTTATTGATTCACTTATTATTATCAACTATTATTTTCTAATTAAAATTACTTTGATGATAATGTTTGTATAGTCTCATGTTGATTATAGATGTATTGTCTAGTCACTGAGTTGCAAAACTCACCCCGTTTCTCTAAAAAAATTTTTATGAACAAATATTTGAATATGTGAGACTTTCTATTCAAGAGTGATGATCTGCAATGAGTACCTATTCTTTGTCGAATTCCTAGAAGTATATGCTCCATATGTCACAGGCAGGATCCAACCATTCTTAGTTATTTTAACTTTTTTGTTAAAAATATATAACTATTTATTTTAGAACTTGCAAAATATTTGTAACTTGCTTATTCAACTTATATTTGAATATGTTAGGCTTACTATAGGATTATTTTCCTGAGCGCCGGTCATGACTCATTTTGGGTTGTGACAAAGTGGTATCAGAGCTTAGATTTAATCTGTGTAATATAGAGCAAGTGTCCTATGGTAGGATCACAATTATATAAATAGAAGCGCGCCTATTTGTATAAATTGTGGCACTATCAGAGGCCTATAAAAAAGTCATCGTTGTCCTATGTGTCATTGTTGTCTTTTGATTGTTGTGATCATGCGTCCTCTGCCGCTTTTGCTACTCCTATCATTTTCTTCTACCCAATCTTAGATTATCTATTGGTAGGTTTCTTGAATGTGTTTTTTTTAATGGCTTCAGTTTTGGCTCCGGTTCGCAATTTCTCTCGTAGCCAGTTCTAATCTTTTTTGCTTTTGTAAATGCATGCTTTAATCTTCTTCGTCTTTGTGTTCTGTGCGATTCTTGATGACAAGGTTTTATGTATTATTTTAGAAGATTCTATTGGTGTTTGATGTGCATCATTATCTAATTCCTTTATAGAAATTTATTTGAATTTACGGATTGCATAAATTTGCTTAGTTGTTGATCAAGATGCTATGTTCTGGATATTGGAGTTTGTTATTCTTATATTAATAATCTTTGAAGTTATGAGGTTTGATTTGTTTGTGATTCTATCTTTTTTTCGAATCAATAATTTTGAAAATTGTTATTCAATTGCTCAAGGAGAAGAATTGTGCAATAAACATATGAATGAAGTGTAATTGTTGTTTGTTAGATTGATGATTTTCTCTACTTAGGTGCAGTGAATTATTTAGGTGATTAATTGGCTAGATTGAAAATGTTTTTCAATCTAGAAGTTCAGTTGATGAGCTTTTTTACTTTGCTGATTTGGTTCTATTATGGTATTATGTTGTCAAATGTGGCTTTTCTATTATAAAATTATTTTTCTGATTGTTCAGGTGATATCTAGATTATGAACGCTTGCTTTTTGTTGGTGATTAGATGATAAATTTTGCTCTTGACTAAGATCTAAAATTTGAGAATTCGCTCAACCTTAGTTTTTTTGAAAGTTTTCTTGCTCTCAACTAGTTTTTATTCTCAGAAGTTTAAAGAGATTGGTTTTCTTGGTTTGTAGTGCCTGATGAGATTGGGATTATAGATCTTACATATTGAAAAGAATTTCTATTGATTTTCAACAGAAAAGACTAGATATCTAAATTCTTAAAGCTAAACAAATTTTATATACAAGTTCTTTTCTTTGTTATATTCATCTAATGATTATAAAGCATGTGATGATTATCTTCAATATGTGTTAAATTGTAGCTTGCATGTGAGTGTTAGCCACTAATTTAGATAGTTGTTTGTTGATATGTGTTGCTTGATTAGTGATTATTACGGTAACTAACATAACAAATAAGTAATCTGGGTTAATTGCTTTTGAGGGATGCATTAGGTTATTGGTTGCTGCTGTAAAGTACTTTAATAATATGTAATTGTTGCTAAATTGGTGATTGATGTGGTTGTAACTTGATGAATCTTGGATGAGAATCGCTAAAATCAGTTAATAGTGAGCTAGGAGATTTTCTTGTCTTATCTTATTCATAAAGTGTTTATGGTTTAAACTTGACTTTCATACTTATGCGATTATTTACTTATTTATTTTTGTTATTCTTTCATGAACAAAGAGTGAAAAAACTAAGTTCTAATTGCTCAATTTATACGTCATTGGCTTTATGATATAGTGATGGCTTTCGATTAGTTGATGCTATTTCCTTTAGATATTTTGCTTTTAAGATATCAAGGAAAAATTTTTCTTTTTAAATTCATATGATTAGTATGGTAATGCTCACTTGAAAACCATGTGCTTGTACAACAAATACTGTATTATGGCATAAACTCTTATATGTTGCATATGTTTTCTTTTATGATTATAGAATTATGTCGAAAATATTTTAAATTGCTAGCCCATTCGTATTTGACACCTTGCACTGAAATTGTGGGCGATGGAGATTGGAAAATTTCTTGTTTGCAATGTATGAAAATTGGGAATATCTAAATTCTAAATAAATTGATGAATGAATTTTTGTACTGTGAGTTATTTTTGAGTCATTGGGTTTGATCTTGAGTTGTCCATCATAGCTTGTTAACCTAAGAAATAATGGGTATGGATTGATCATAGTTTGATCTTGTAGATATAAAATTTATTTTTTTTTCTTTTTATGAGTTTCCTATTTTTAATTGGTTCATTTATTTTGGATTTTATCATATGTTGCATTTGCTTGTTTTGAATCTTTCCTTTATCAGAATACTTTGATTGATTGTGTTTGAATATTTCGTTTTGTTATGGTTGTTGATGTTTAAGAGTAGAAATTTTCAAGTGATACTATTTCTTTATATATGCTAGTTTTTAATTTTGGATGCAACATTTATGTCCTTTTCCTAATCTACTCTCTCAATCATTTGCAATACCCTCATTATTCTTGGCCTTTTTAGAGTCTTGATGATGATGTTGATAAGGAATGGTTATGGAATAAGGAATATGGTGAAGCATTTTCGGTGATTTCAACATTTACTTATGCCCTAAAGCCTCTTATGCTATGATGATATTGTTCTGCTGGACTTTGTTTTGTTTTGTTCGCTTTCTAGTTTTGCTGAAAAAAAATCTATATTCTATCTAGCGTTGTCACATCTTGTGGTATAATTGTTGAGCATGGTGCATACGGAGGGCTAAAAATTATAACATGCGAGAAATAGTTCTTCTAAACTCTTTCGTTTCTTTTATTTAAGTAACGGTAATCATTAAGTTTGGGAACATTAGGTGTTCTTCTTGGGATGGTTTGTGTTGAAGTATGCGCTATAATCGTGCCGTGTAATTTGATATATCGTTCATTTTGCTATATTTCATATCGGAAGTCTTGTTTTAATTCTTGTTGAAATAAAATTTGATTATTTTGTTTCATGTCCTACATCTTATGCATATCTCGATCTTATCGTGCTTTTGGCTATCCCATAGATTCTCAACAACATAGGTGTTGATGTTGCATTCCTTTACGTGAATTATGTAACTCCTTGATGTAATTTGAACTTGCTTTACTATGATACATCATATCTTCTAGTATTCTCCTAGAATTCTTGTTTCAGATCTTCTTTGAAAAAGCTTTTGATTTGATTTTTTTCTTGCCTTATCGTGTCCCTAATCATCCACTTAAATCTTTGTAAAAAAAAAATTACCATTGACTTTGGTTACCTTCTTTTGGTGAATTTTGTACTTTTTTTATTCCACTTAAACTTGTTTTGACCTAATTCACTATCTTTTCTTTTACCGTTTCTATCAAAATTTTTCGATTCAGATTTTTTCGTTAAGATTCAATTGATTCTCTTTTTGGGACACTTTCTTGTTTCTGTACATCATTGCTTAATTGCAATCTTAAGCATTCTTCCACATTCGTGCGAACACCATCTGTGAGATTTGTTCTTCTCTTCCTAAGTTTTGAATTCTCTTGAGTAAACTCGTGCTTGTTTCGGTGTCACATGTGATTCCCAGATAGAAATGATACGTTAGTTCATTAGGACACAATATGCTGAAGTTCAGAAAGTTGTAATTCTAAGACATGACATAAGACCGGTTGCTTCCATGGATATATACTACAGAACAAGGGAGAATATGAAGTAAGATTGTATTTTGAGGAGATTGACGAACGAAATAAAGAGTGCTATGTACATCTGAGCAGTCAAGGGAACGAGAGTCGGTGAATGTCAACTGCATCGTTTTAACACACACCTATCTTGTAACTTTTGCATGCGATTATAGATCTTTCTCTTTTTTGATAAAAGGCTAAAACCATGTAACATTTTGCATACCGTATCAATTTTCGAGGGCAAAAATTTTTTTAAGGAGGAGTAGAATGTAACGTCCCAAATTTTTTTTAAACATTTTACATTTGATTTCTTTTATTGGTACTCTACGCTCAAATTTTATCAAAATTCCTACATTATCCTTATTCTTTTTACCAAACCCTAAATTTAATCCCCAAATTAAACCCACCCACTCTCACACAAAACACTCATGCACAGAGAAAACAAAAGAGAGAAAGAGGAATGAGGGGTTAAGAGGAGAGAAGGAGAGGAGAGGGAAAAACAGCGCCGGCAGCGGGAGGTTCACCATCGCCGTCGCAGATGGAACTCACAGAGAGGTGCGAGGAAGGAGATATGCGCATTCGAGAGAAAAAGAGCGACAACTTAAGATAGAGAAGGAGACCACGACGGAGAAGAAGGAGGAGGTGTTACCTCTGCTGCCGCCAAGTTATTGTCGGCGCTGTTGTTTTTGTGGAAGGAGGCCGTCGTCGAGCTGCATGGCACTATTGGCACTCTGGGTTTGGCCTCTTCAATCCCTTAGGACCACGTTGTGAGTAGGCTTTACATTTATAACCATTAACTTTTTGGTTTATGTTTTTCTTGAATTTTTAATTATATTTATAAAATTATTGTTGAAGAACTTTGATTTGATTAAAATAATTGATTTATTATAATTGAATAATTATTTTATGAGGATCATACCTTAGAAATTTTACATGAGACAATGTATATTTGATAAAGCTTTATATTATTTTAGAATATTTGATTTTACTCAAATATATATTTTTGAAATATTGAAGTATTTGTTGGCACTCACTTTGAAATTATGAAATATGTTCTTATGATTGAGAAAGTATGATTGGAAAAGATTTTTGATGAGAAAATATTATTCTGATTTGATTTGATTCGATATCTTACATATTTGAAAGATTAAATATTTATTGTATTTGAAACTATATGTTTTGAATCGGTTTGGGGGGGCTCGTATTAAAAATCTGTAGTTAACAGTGGTTATGACATTAAGTTAGATGCATCTAACTCAGACTCCAGCTAGCAGGGGTGTTGCTAGCCTAACGTGTAGGCCACACGTTAGATCTGTTATTCTGTTAGGACACACAAGAGGAAAGGGCTACCCATAGAGGTGGAATCGCCCATGAGTGGACTTTTGATTTGATTTCTTTATGAGAACTCCCTTATTAATTCACTTATTATTATCAACTATTATTTTCTAATTAAAATTACTTTGAGGATAATGTTTGTATAGTCTCATGTTGATCATAGATGTATTGTCTTGTCACTGAGTTATAAAACTCACCCCGTTTCTCTAAAAATATTTTTCAGGAACAAATATTTGACTATGTGAGACTTTCTATTCAAGAGTAATGATCTGCAATGAGTACCTATGTTTTGTCTAATTCCTAGAAGTATATGCTCCATATGTCACAGGCAGAATCCAATCATTCTTGGTTATTTTAATTTTTTTGTTAAAAATATATAACTATTTATTTTAGAACTTATAAAATATTTGTAACTTTCTTATTCAACTTATATTTGAGTATGTTAGGCTTGCTATAGGATTATTTTCCTGAGCGCCGGTCATGACTCATTTTGGGTTGTGACAAAATCAATCCAAGTATATTTCTGAATTGTTGATACTAGTTGAAATGTAAGATTCGAAACCTATGCAAACTCCTATGATTAGTACACTGAATCTTACTGATAATTTTGGTACTCCTTTTTGAAAATTCCACCTTGTATCGTTCAGTTGTGGGAGAATTGCATTATGTTTTACTTACTAGACCTAATTATCAGTTTTTTGTAAATAAATTGAGTCAATTATGACTAACCCCCTCTCTAAAATACTGGTCTGCAATGAAGAGAATACTTCGTTATCTTGCTGGAATTGCTCACCTTAAATTAGAATTTTATAAATCTACTAATTTGTGCCTTATTGCCTTTTCAGATTCTGATTGGGCAAGTGATTTGGATGATTGGAAATCAACCACAAGGTACTGTGTTTACTATGGAGCGAATCTGGTAGCATGAAAGTGAAATAAACAGCCTACTATCAATAAAAACTCCACTAAAGATGAGTTTAAAGCACTTGCAGCTGTGTTTTTAAAATTGGTTTAGATTCAAATCCTTCTTCAAGAACTCCAACAACCATATCTTACTTCTTTCACTATCTATTGTGATAACATATCTGCAGTTCTTTTTGCTTATAATCCTATTCTTCGTAATAGGACTAAATATTTTGAACTAGATTTATACTTTGTGAGAGATAAAATAATCAAAGATTTAATTGTTGTTACTTATGTTCCATCTACTTAACAAGTGGCTGATATTCTTACAAAATATGTTTTACTAACAACCTTTGATAAATTCAAAATCAAACTCATATTGACTTTCCATTCAACATGAGTTTGTTAGGGGGGATGTTAAGTATATGACCGTTATTAGATTCGTTAGGAGTCTTGATTTGTAAAAGTCATCTACCTAAGTGAGGTTATTAGCTATTAGATATAAATAGGAAAATCACTTTGTATGTTGAACACAAGTTAATAACAACAGTTTTCATTTCATTATTTCTCTCTCGACCTTGTTTTCTCTTTGTTTCCTTTTCATTCTTTAATTACATTTAAAAAAATACACTAAGTAATTCGGTATCTTTGGACACAATGTCTCTGTCTATGTCTTATCTAACAAATATGATTTTATGTCTCTGTGTCCCTATCTTAGTGTCTTGTACCTGTAAACAAATGTAGCCTTATGTCCTATTTCACTACATGAAAAACGCTGAGTACCGTCGAATTTATTGTCGAAAAACGAATAAAATCCGACGGTAAGTTAATTACCGACAAAGTTACCGTCAGAAGGAATCTGACGGTATAAACCTTGTGGTAACCAATTACTGTCGGATTGTTTGTCTATAATTTTGGCGCTACAATATCTTGTTTCTTGCATTATTACTGTCAGATTATTCTCTCGGTAAATCCGACGGTAATCTCAATTTTACTTTTAAAAAAATATTGTGACATAATTTTTTAATTTTTTCTTTTTAATTTTAGTTTTAATTTTTTATTTAAATTTATTTTTCACACAATTAGTGGTTAACTCATAAATAATAAAAACTAATTATGTAATATTAAATATCAAATATTCAAATAAATTAAAAGTCAAATAAATTAAATAAATACAATAGAACAGTAAAACAAAACCCTGATTATTAAATATCATGGTAGTCTTTGTCATCGCTCCTATGGTCCTGCTGAGGCTGCGGAGAAGACAGTGATGTCTGTTTCCCCTAGCAGTACCGCTGCCCCGAGCAGCACCACTCCAGCTGCTCCTTCCACTCCAGCCTAAGGTCATCCGTGTCTGTCATGCGTGTGAGGATCTCCTGATACCATTTCCCAAGTATCGGTAAGCTATTGAGCCTATTTGTGAAGATTCCTGCTGAGCTCCTCCACTTGCAGCCTCAAATCAATGCTTCCTCAAGATTGACGGCTCGACTGGTTGCAAAGGAGGACGATGGCCTTAACGTGGAAGGACATCAACTGGCTCACTTCTGGGAGAGGATTCTGGGGCCACGGTGTCCGTCGATGGAGGGGGCGTTGCTGAGACATTGGGCTGCTAAGCGGATGGAGGTGTCCTTGTCGGTATAGATGCAAGGATGTAGTTGGGGTTAGGGACAATGATGAATGGCTTGTCCGATGAACCCGCAACCTATGACATCACCAGGTAGTCGGAGTAGAAGGAGCGGATCCAGAATTTTCCGGAATACTGAAGAAACCCTCCTTCTACCACGACCACAACCACGACCACGACCTTGATCCGCAACACCGCTACCTGTTGTCATGTCTGTAAAAAGCATACCAATTAAAAATTTGCCAAACATATTCACAACATCATTCAGAACAAAATGAGGAACACAAATTTGCCAATGTTCTAATTAAAATCGAAACAACACAAGTTTAGTATCCTAAGTTCAAAATTAAAAAAAAAACTATAAGTTTAAAACAAATTCAGTACCCTAAGTTCATAATTAAATAAGTAACTGAAATCAGAACATGTTCTAATTAAAATTGAAACTAAACAAGTTTAGTACCCTAAATTTAGAATTTTAGAAAATCTTAAGTTCAAAACAAGTTCAATACCCTAAGTTCAGAACTAAATAAGGAATAGAAATCAGAACATGTTCTAATTAAAATTGAAACTAAACAAGTTCAGTAACCTACATTCTAAATTTAAGAAAACTCTAAGTCCAAAACAAGTTTAGTACCCTAAGTTCAGAACTAAATAAGGAATACAAATCCGCCAATGTTCTAATTAAAATTAAAAGTAAACAAGTTCAGTACCCTAAATTTACGGAGGGAGAGAGAGAAATTCGAATGAGGGAGAAGAGAATTCGCGTTTCAAATTTACGGCACAGTTACCATCGGATTAAACCATTGCAAGTCACCAAAACGCAGCGTCTCACTAAGTGGGTTTATTGTCGGATTTTTTCGACGGTAAATCCGATCCTAAAAAGGACACACTAATTTCTTTTTGTTTCCCTCCAATTATTATCGGCGAATTTACCGTCGAAAACATAAATCCACCGGTAATTATTTAACCTTACAATGCAAATTCAATGCCTTTACTGCCGGTAAATTCGCCGCTAACTTGCAACGCTAAATCCGAATGTAAATCCGACGGTACTCAACGTTTTTCTCGTAGTGTTTGCAGTGTTTTGTTTTGTCATATTCTCAAAACCAAACACAGAATTAATATCGTGGTATAATGCGATCCTTTCATCAATTCTGTTATTAGTTCGTAACGAAATTTATTTAGTTAGCATGGTTGGATAATGAGCTCGCACGTTAAATGTCGTGCTATTACTGTCAAATGGTCAAAAATTTATTCGTCTTTAAATCCTAATTGGTCAAGGACTTATTTAATTTTATTCACACAAAAAACGGTATTTTTTAATGTCAAATTGGTCAAGACTTATTTATGAAGGATCCATTTGACAGTAATAGTATGACATTAACGTGCTAACTTATTAGCCAAATATGCTAACTAAGCAATTTCTATTATGAAGTAATGGTAGAGATGAGAAGGAATCACATTGTCTCACGATGTTAAACGATATAGACTAAATTGAGTTATTTTTTGTCAAACGCTTTTTGAACAAAATAATGGTTAGAAGTTGGGTTAGTCGTTCACTGTATGACAAAGTGACAATGATTTTTCTAAAAAAAACCCAATACTTGAGAGCATGGATGATACTATCCTCTCGAACCATAACATATTATCCAAATTATTTATCAAATCTATTCAAATAAGTAATTTTGAAAGTCTTGAATCTGTGTTTATAGTTTTTTTCCGCTCTCATTAATAAGTTTTTGGATGCACGTTCTAAAATAACTAATATTCCGTTTTACATTTTCTAGACTGGGTTTGACTTAACTAGAGAACTAAGTTCATTCAATCAATTGTGTAGCTGCACATGCTCAAAGCTTAGAGCCACACAGGCCTCAATCTAAATTGCACTCAAATAATTCGTTTAAAGAATACATCTTCAGCTGAATACAGTTCACATACCTTATTAGGAACCTAATTATTGAAGTCATATGTGAAGAAAGTGAGTTGTTTCATTTTCATTTAATATAAAAAAAATTTGAAAATAACTGTTTATATTGCATATTAGACCGAGTCATATTTTATTATGAGAAATATTAGGGGAATAATATTTTTTATTAATATTAATTAATATTTTGAGGTTACACCTTATTTTTATATTATTAGAATTTAAGATTTAAGAATTAGAATTTTTAATTATTTAGTCTTTAAAATTTAGAGTTAGCCAAGTATTAAACAATTAATAAAAAATAATAAATTTTATTAGTCATGTAATATTACTCTTTTATTATTATTGAATTTAGTGAGGTGCAAAATTAATTGAAGCTAAAAAAAATCCAATAATATATACAAAATGGATAGAATGTGAATAACTCTATGATTTATGCACTTATTATAAAAAATACTAATAAAAGACGGCTTTTTATTTAAATAACATAAATTTTTTATTTATTAATTTAAATTGAAATACAAAAATTTATCAATTTATGTATTTAGTTATATTTTTGCGGGCAAAAACAAAATTTATAATATTTACGCTGTCATTGTCAGCAAAAACAGGAAAAATAGGAAAAGAGAAACGGGAGTGATTGACAATGATTTTTTTTTTGTCCATTTTCACTGACAGTCACTGGGTAAACATAGGAAAAAAAATGTAAATATATCCTCTCTAGTAAAAAAAATATTTGAGAGAATAAAATATAATTTTTTACTTTTAATTTTATAAATAGAATCAAAATTAAATAGAAAAAAATAATAAAAAGTTAGATTAAATATTAGATAGCATTCATTTTTTTTCTATTAAAAACGATCCACTCCCAAAAAAATTGCTCTATTTTTGCTGGCAGCAACAACGAAAATGCAAAAATAATTCAGCACTGTTTTTTTTATCAGCATCAGTGCATACATTATAATCTTTGTTTTTGTTTTTTGTGCCAACAAAATTATAACTAGAGGTTTAAAAAAGTAAAATTTTGTAAATCAATTATTTGAATAAATAATTTATTTATTTTATTTAAATAAAAAACTAATAAAAGACTAGACCTTTTGTTCCAAAATAATAAATGCTTGAATGTTGTGACATAATAATGAAACATTGGATGAATTTGGGAGATTTTATTACTATTTTAAATTCAACCATCTACTACCATATATGTTGGTAACATTATTCTAATTATGAAGTATTATTCTACCTATGATTACTAATAAAATATCATTTGTATCTGATGTCAAGGTTCATCATCAAGAACTTAATTTAAAATACTTTTGTTCAACTCTAATTAGGAGTACAGCTCTAATTAGGAGTAGTTTGGTGACATTGATAGAAGAAAATGGTATTCCGATATAAAAAACATGTGATAGAATTAAAAATTTTGTTTTTATTAATTATTCAATGATTGGTGCTGATGCCTATGATTCTGAACAAGTGCACTAACTAGGTCCTTATGAATAATGTGTATTTAGTATTTACCATAAACCAACCATATTATACCATATACCAATTCTTAGCAACAGCTATATACCATAGACTAAGAAAAAATGGGTCTTCCCAAACAGTCATTTTTAAGAGGGAAAATATAAAAATAGGCCAAATCCACTGCATTGTTACATATCCCTAGAAGTTTACATAAGACCTAACATTATATAGGGTACATGATTAATTGATTAGATGTTGAGTTATATAATCAGTTTAAAAGAACCTAATAATCCATGGAATGAAAAAAGCTTCCAAATTTGACACGGCTTCGTTCTCTGTCATTAACTTGGCCAATTATGGTGTTCCTGTCCAATCTAATTAAGAAGTTCAACATTACATACTACAGTTGTCATAATATACTATAAAAAAAAATTTAAAACCAAAATAATTTAGTCATAACTAACTAAAAATTTTTAAAATTGGTTTTATTTATATAACTTCTTTATATATTAATTTATTATCTCACTCTCTTATCACATAATGTATCACACACTATATAACCCCACATATTTTTTAATTGCATATATTTTCTAACTCGACAGACTAAAAACTAACAATTTGTTGTGAATCTAAACTCTATTTAAAAATCTGCTACTAGCTAATAGGTTGCTGCATTCACAAGATAAAATTTGAATTTTTGACACTTATTTAACTGGACAAATGAGATAATTAATTAATCACTCGACCAACCTAAATTAATTTTTTCTATATTATAATAATAATAATAATAATAATAATAATAATAATAATATATACTTAACTATTAAGATACAACTGTATCATATATTAATGATATCTTTTATTATTTGATTGTCATATATACTATTACAATAATAAAGACCAATCACAATCATATTCTTTAATTGACATTAATTTCAATTTATTTTTTTATAACTACTAATTTATTGATTCACCTTCTTAATATTGGAGGGAGTTAAAATAATTTAAAGAGCGTCGAGATCAAGAAATAAAAATCACAACTTTTGAGCAATTAGAAGCACAATAAAAAAAACTTGATGCATCAATTCTTAGAGAGGCAGTGAAATGGGCTTTGGAATGGAAGATGTTACATGTATCAGACAAACATGTGCATGCTGATTGGTCTTTCTAATTGAAATTTTTTGAGTTTGATTTCAGTTGGGATAGGTAAAAAAAATTCATAACCAATCGTAGTTACCCTTTTTAGATTGTATGTTATTTGAATTCGATTTTAATAAGTCGGAAGGAATTTATTGAAGAATTTGAACAATAAATAGATATATTTGATAAGATTGTTTACAATCAATCAATTTTTGAAAATATAAAAAATCATACTAATTTTGATGAGATATAATAATAAATTAATTCAATATCAAATTATTTCACATGTGCACCAATAAATCAAAATTTGAAATTATTTTAATATTTTCTTTTTAAAGGCATTATACATTTAAATTACCGTATACTTTTTTAAATCACTGTTTTCGATAATTTAAAAATTTATTTCATGTGTTTCAAAGTGGAATGATTTATTCTAGTTTTTTAATATAGATGTTTTCAAATTTTACTATAATTGAATTTGAAAAAAGAATTTTAAATACATAAATAATTTGTTCATTCGACAAATTTATTCATAACATCCATAAATTTATATACATAACATCCATAATTTTTTACTTATAATATTCATAATTTCATACATATAATGTCTATAATTAATAAATTTTTATCATTAATATTATCAAATTTTAAACTATGTATCTTATTCTTTATTTCAAATGATCTCATATGTACACTAATGAGTAGTCATGATTTTAATTATTTTAATATTTTTATTTCATATTCATATATATATATATATATATATTGATTTTAATATGATGAGTTAATAATTATTTTTTAAAATTTATTTTTTAATTTTTGTTTATATTTTATTTTCTATTTTTTATTTTATAATAGTCTATATATAAAATATGAGTTGTATATATAGTAGAAGTTGTTAAAATTTTTTAATTTAATATCCATAATACTATACTATAACATCTATAATTTTAAACAAATAATATCTATAATCAATAAATTGGTACTAATTTATTATTTATTATTTTATTTTGCAGGTCAAAAATTAATAATTCTGGAAGTTTCTGATTTTCAATAAATAAAGACTAATCAAATTTAAAATATTTTTATTTTTTATAAAATGTGTTGAGGTGATTTAAGATTTTTTTAGAATTAAAAATATAAGAATTTAATTTTTTTTTAGAAAAAAATTATAAAATTATAAATGTAATAATGAAGGAGAATTTTTTTTAGAATTTAATTCGCATTAAATTTAAAATTGACTTTAAATATAATTAAATAAAAAATATAATTATAAAAAAAATTAATTATATTAATTAAATTAAAAAAATAATTTACACTTTTTTATAAAAATAATATTATTAATTATATATTTTTATTTATTGTCTATAATATTTTAGTTACGTAACATTACTCATATAGTAAAGTACCTAATGAAATATGAATGAATAAGGTATTTAGATGCATCATCATCCTAGTATCTTATTTTGGATTTTTTTATGTTATAAACCTTTCAAAATCTTTTTTCACCACCTAAACACCAGCGAAAAGTTCACGAGCGTGATGACGAGTTTCCTAATGAAAATTACTTGTAAATATTAAATAATAATGTCTTATAAAATAATATATTAATTTATATTAAATTTTATTAATTATTAATTATGATTTATTATTTATTTATTATTGTTAACATATATATGGTCATATTTTAAGGGTGATAACATGTGCTCTATTCGCGAATACTCAACACAATTTAATTTGGTCAGATAAGATTATTAATCCAATTCAATACAAATAGAATTGAACATGGAACAAGTTAATTTGTGGGTCGAATACGATGTGAGTTAGTGAGATTGTCAAGGTCTTTAATTCAAAGTTTTACATTTTTATTTATATAATAGTCAAATCTATTTAGTGATATATAAGTATCAAATTATAATTCAAATATCTTATCAAATAATTGAATATTGCTTTTTTATGTCTCAGGAGTAGAGTTTGATACCTGCAAATTGAAAGTTGGTAGAATTAAGATTGACATGTTATAAACACATGGATAGAGTAGGATTGAATTTTAATAAAAAATCAACATATGCGAGTAGATTAGGGTCAGGTGTAAATCCTACCATGTTTATTGCTACTCCTACTAATTTTGTAGTGGCCATGATAACGGTAGCTAAAGATGGCTAGTGTTTGACCCGCAATTAAAAAAACTACGTGTGACATACCCTCTTAGCCTTGGAATGAATTAATAGAAGCGTTAGAACAAAGCCACAAATTAGGACCTTTCATTGAAGACATGGATTACTCACAATTAGCATTGTTGACAATCCAACAATGACAGCCGTTACTCCACAATGGTAACTAACCTCCTACAATCTTGACAGTACTCAGTACTCACTTGGTGACCAATTACTTTTACGTGGACCACCGCCACACGTCTCCCTCTCCAGCACGACATCCAAAAAAAAATGTGTCGCTAGAACAAGCCAATCACCACCTTCTAATCGATGCTTGGTGAAGATCTACTACTCAAACCCAGTTTTTCATAAGCCCTTTTCACAACAAGCTTTTTTCTGATGGATTTGTTAATTCATTGACTTTTTTGCACAACTTTTCACTTATCCTTTTATGTTTGCATTTCTTAAAATTTTCAAATTGTCCCTCTAATTATTCTTTTTTTTTTATGTTAAACACTCTTTTTTTATTGATCTAGAATTTTTGCCACCCATCATTAGTGGACTTACTTCCACTACCAAAAATGTGTTGATACCCATCAGATTCATCATCAGATTTTATATCGATATTTATTGGGAGTTTTACTGTCAGATTTTGTGAATGTTACTGTGACAATTTCGTCAACAAAGTAGCTGTATTGAATTAGTAATTTTGCCAGAAAATTCGACAGTAATTAATGGCGAAAATTCTAATTATTGGTACACTCAATATGGTCGGATTTAAAGTCGGAAAAATTCAACGCTAATCTATTTTATAAAATGCATCATTTTGATAAATGAAATCAATTTTACCGTATAATTTTTCGTCGAAATATTCAACAATAAATTTGACCAAAATTCAAATTCAAAGCTCTCCCCCTCATTTCTGCACTACCCTCTCTTTTCTTTTCTCTCACCCCTAGCCACCATTGTCGCCGACGAAAACCTCCGCTGCTGCCTCCTTATTGAAGCATTGTCGCTACCACTGTCCTCTTCTTCGTCATCATTGTTGTTGTTGCACGAGTCACCGCTGAGCTTGGCTATCGCCACCACGCCTGTCGTGCATGATTCTCTCCTTCCACTCCCATTCTCAGGTTTATCCTTGTATGTCTCTTTGTTTATTTGTTTTTTTTTTTTTGTATAAATGAAGCCCTAGCACCTTCTCCTCCACCTCCTCTCTATGGTTGTAGCTTTGTATCTTCTGCAACCTTCAACACTGCCTTTCTTGGCGCCTTTTGTATTTTCTATTTGAGTAATTAAATTGTTAAATATTTATTTTTTAATTTCTATTTGTTATTTGTTAGTGATGAGCATATTTCATGGGTTATAAGAACATTAATTTTTTTATTTTTTATTTAAGATGAAATTAAATTAATATGTTAGTTTAACATGGGTTAATTAAATTAGTATAGAATAATTTGGGTTTAATTTTTTTTTATCAAGGTTTGATATAGATTAATTTATTAATTGTGTTAAATTAGGTTAATTTTGGATAGGGTTTATGATTTAAATTAGTTTAGAGTAATTAGGTTTTATTTGGGTTGATTTAGGATTTATTAAAAATTATTTGCTTGACGAGATTACTTTATTTTATTTCTAATATTTGTTATTTCACATTGTAGTTTTTTATTTTAAATGAAATATATTTAGTTTTCATTAACTTTTAGTTTAAATGTTAATTATCATAACATGAACTACTAAAGCAGGTTATAATTATGATATTTATCCTAAAAAAATTATTAATTAAAATTTTTTATTAGATAACATTATTGTCAAATTTCGCATGGGATAAATTCAACAATAACCTATAAATTTATTTTTAAAAATATTTTATTAAATAATATTACCATTGGACTTTTTCTTAGGGCCAAAAACTTAAAATGGCACCAACATTATCATTGAATTTTTTTCTAGAGTAAACCCAAAATGAATTTACTATTCTAAAGTAATGACCATAAAAAATTTTCGATGATAATTAGCGTCAGATTACAAAAGTCTAACAGTAAAAAATTACCGATGACGTATACCATCAGATTTAGTTCAATAGTTAATCCGACGATAATATTATTACTGTCGAATTTTTTGTGAAATCCGCAGGTAAATCCAATAGTTTTAAACAAATTTTTGTAGTGGTCTTTAATCGGTGCTAACAATTCAAACACTACATGCGAACCTGGCAGGTGTAACAAACCAAATTGATCAATCAGGCATGACTAGTTTAACCACCATTAAGTGACACACTAACAACTAACCAAGAATAAGTTCACACACACACACACACACGGGGTATCAACAACAGTAAGTTTTATCACACACACTCTGTATCAGAAACAAAATTTACCTTATCGACAATCTGGCTAGGAATAAGTTTTACTGAAAGAAAAGGGGTTAATGTGTAAGTGCACACACACAACCTGGCCAAGAAGAAGAGGGATTAATGTGTAAGCGTGTGCGTGCGCGCGCACACACATATTAGGTATCAAAAACAAAATTTACCTTATCAACAACCTGGTCAAGAATAAGTTTTACTGAAAGAAGAGTGGTTAATGTGCAAGTGCACGCGCGCACACATACACGGTATCAGAAACAAAATTTACTTTATTGACAACCTAGCCAAGAATAAGTTTTACTAAAAGAAGAGGGGTTAATGTGTAGCGGTGCATGGGAACACACATATTATCGATAACCTGGCCAAGAATAAGTTTTACTGAAAGAAGAGGGGTTAATGTGTAAACGCGTGCATGCGCATGCACACACACATATTAGATATCAGAAACAAAATTTACCTTATCGACAACCTGACCAATATTAAGTTTTATTGAAAGAAGAGGGATTAATATGTAAGAGCGTATGCGCTCACACACACACACATATACATATTAGGTATCAGAAACAAAATTTACCTTATCAACAACTTGGCCAAGAATAAATTTTACTGAAAGAAGATGAGTTAATGTGTAAGCGCGCGCGTATACACATACTTGGTATCAGAAACAAAATTTACCTTATCAACAACCTGACTAAGAATAAATTTTACTAAAAGAAGAGGGGTTAATGTGTAAGTAACAAGAAGTTTGCTTGATTTGATACATTTTTTTTTGGTAAATTGTGGCTAGTTTATATGAATACCTAATAATATCTTCTTAAATTTTTAACTTTTTTCTATTTATTGAAAAATAAGAAATCACAAAAAATATCTTAAAGTATGTTTTTAGATAGGAATATTATGATAGTAAATAATAAGGGTTAAGTACTCTTTTAATATTTAAGGATTTCACTTAAAATCAAAATCATCTTTAGCGTTTTTTTTTCTTTTTAAAATCATCACTAACGTTATAATTTTAATGTTTAGACAAATTTATTTCGAATTAAAATAAAAATTATAACTCTTTAAAAAAATCATAGTTCTCTCTCTCTCTCTCTCTCTCTCTCTCTCTCTCTCTAACCCAACCCAGCATTGCATTTACCACGTCTAAACCTCCACCACCACACTATCCACCTACACCTCTCAATTATCCATCACATATAGTATTAGTATCTTTTTCTCTATAGTCGCCATCACAATCTCTTTTTCACCGTAACTACTAAATGATTCTTCACCCTTACCCTCATCACTAGCAATAACATCATACTTCACCATCCACTATCACTTCGTCACCATACTATTACTGCCACCAAAAACATAATTCGTCCTAATATTTAAAATCCGATAACAACAATGACAAAGCATTAGATTTTTTAGCATAAAAGAAAGACAAATTAAGGTAGATAGAAGGAGAAGAAGAAAAGACATAGGTGAAGGGTGAGAGGTAGAGGAGAGAGAGCAGCAGCAGTAGTGAGCTCACTCCCCTTCCTTCTTTTTATCTCTCTCATTTGAGTTCTCTCTACCTCATTTAAGCCTCTCTTTCCGGCGAACCTAATAGAATTATCAACTACTAATTCTCTCGCCTTTGCGTCCACTTTCTTTTTATCCTTCCATTTTCACTTCTCTCTCTCTCTCTCTCTCTCTCTCTCTCTCTCTCTCTCTCTCTCTCTCTCTCTCTCTCTCAACGACATTATTGCTCGGCGATGGTAGCTTCTTTTTCTTCTGTCAACTCCATCAATTTCTCCTTTCTAGTCTTCTTTTTCTTCTTCTTCTTTTTCTATAATTATTTTTCTCTGTCGACTCCATCATTTTCCTCTTTGATCTTCACATTTTTCTTCATGATTCTCTCTAGTTTTTTTCTTTTAGTTTTATAATTATTTTTATTAGAGATATTTTGATACATAAAATTAAGATTTAGATAAAAAATTATCATTTTAAAAATAATTATAAAGTTGGAGACGATTTAAAAAAAAGACAATAAAATAGATGATTTTAATTTTAAAAAATTGCTAAGGATCAAAATATTACTTAACCCTAACAACAAAGCAAAAATAAAGTGGGACAAATGAACCGTTCTCCCATGACTAATCAAGTTTGTCACTACTTCACTACAAATTCGTCCACTCTCTCAATTGATAAAAAGTTTAGAGTAAAATTCCTTTCCGACTCCTATACTTTTTCAAATTAGATAGCTTGCACCTTAACAATTGCAAAATGATAATTCATTTTTTATCCTTGCTTTTCATCAGATGTATGAGCTTTTTTGTGAGAATTTTTAGTAAAAAATGATAAAAAAATGCTTACGTGTGACATAACTTATATGACCTAGTCTTCATCACTCATTAATTTTATATATTTAAATGATAACCATTTGACTGTACTGTTTAGCTCCTGTATAATCATTCAAATGATGTCCCAATTAAATAGTTACCATCTCTCACAATGCTATTTTGATGACTGTATATACAATAAATAGTTTCAATCAAATGCTTATCATCTATGTAGGACTGGTGAAGATCAAATCATACGAGCTAACAGCAAACGTAAGTATTTTTTGTTACTTTTTGTCGAAAATTCTAATAAAAGGGTTCATGCGTCTAACGAAAAGAAAGGATATGAGACGGATTGTCATTTTCCAATTATTAAAGTGCAAGTTGTCTAAATTAAAAAAGGCGAAAAAGGAGTTTAACTCAAAAACTTAATATGAGATATTACAAATAATTTTGTAAATTAAAAAAAATTAGAGTATAAAAGAAAATATATTATATTTACTTTTAATAAGAATTTATCGAAAAAAATTAATTTTTTTATTGAAGGGTGGACAATAGATAAATTAATTCTAATTATTCAATTACAAATATTTTTGAAATTATATTATGAACTTTTTTTTTAAATAAAAAAATTTAAGTTGTTAAATGGAATATATTTTTTCTCTCTTAGGACGACATTAGATATATAGAATCAATATCGATTTCTTTTATTTTTTTAAGAAAAAAAAAGGCGAAAAAGAGAGAAGGGGGAAGAAAGAAAGAGAGCTAGCCAAGGGTCCCTTATGCTATCAAGCACAAGGACATAGAAACCATGAAGCGTAGGATTTCAGATTTAATTTCTTTTCTTTTATGCCTTGTAACTTTCAAAATAAGAGCTTGCCTTGAGAGTAGTTCAGAACTGTCTAGAAAAATATAATGTTCTAACACAAAGTACCACTTAGTGTAGCTTTGTCATGCATGATCCTCAGAATGAAAGTCCAATAATCCAACTATACCAATTTGGCGATTTTCTCAAAAATGATAAAATAATGGTGGTAAATAATTGAAAATTTAGCAAGTTTTGGAAGACAATTTTCTGATGAACGGATAATGCATTATTTCATAATATTTGAACGTAATTGTGAATTTGTACAATGGGTTATTGATTTACAAAATAAACATCCTCCATATTATATAGAATAACCATCCGAGTACTAGGGATAATAAACATCTTCTCAAAAGATTAAATTGATTTTGAGGTTCACCAAGGATCGAACTCTTGACCTTTCAAATCTAATGCTCTAATAACATATCATGATACCACTTATCCCAAAAGCTTCAGCTGATGAAAAAAAGTAACACTAATGGTTATATCTCTAATACTCCATAAACCTCCATTGTACACATTGTACAAATATTCTATTAGCTCCTCATACTTTCCCATTACGATAACATTAATTTAATTTTTTCAATAGCACCTTTAATTTATATTAATTAGGATTATTACAATGAATAAGTATCAATTATATATGATCATTTAATAAAGGGAAATTTAATCAATTCATACGATTTAAGCATGATCAAAATTCGTTTTGTTACGTTTTCAGTTTGTATTTTTTATTTTTGGATAATTATTCTAAAAATAGATGGACTAATATATATCATTTGATGCCGCAGATATGCAAATTGATACAACATTAACTGGAAATTAGCATACAATATTTATATACATAGTGCTTAGCTTATCATATTTCTTAGAAATTACATAATTTCATATAATACTTCTAGAATATCAAAAAATGTATCAAATATGATTTCCTAAAATTAATTTTAGAGTTGTTAACAATTAAAAACGTTCTCGAATTTTTCAAACTCTAACAATAATAACCTCTATTTTTATTATCGACAAAAAATATAATAATTTAAAAACATGCACAAATTAATGAAAATATCTGATGTGGTAAACGAAATTGCTAGTTGTGAACCTATTTCCAAATTTCAATCCTAATTCCCCCTTTCAAAATCAGAAAATCATTTTTGAGAAGGGTGGTTGTTAACAATGGTAGATAAGGTGTTCCATCTTCTCCATCTTTTTTAATCATCTTTTCTTTTTTTTTTCTCTCTCCTTCATCTTTGCACTTTTTTTTCTTCCTCTTTTTTTTCTATTGATGTTTCTCTCTTTTCTGTCTTTTTTCTCTCTCTTCTGTGCATCAATAGTAACTCCCCCTTTTACCACCACGAGCTCCATTCTTCTTCAGGAGGTTTCTGACTTCATAAAATAGCAACTTTGAGTCTTCTATTTTTTTGCAACCACAGCTTTTTAAGCACAGAGTCTCTTCCTCTTTCAAATGTCGTGTCTTTATCTTCTCCTTCTCTCGACGTCACTGCCCTCTTTTTCTCCTCCCGGCGATGCGTCTTCGTCATCTTCTCCTCCTAGTGCTGCCGAAATCAAATTAGTGATCTATGTTATTTGCAACGAAAATGGTGATCTGGAATATAAGAAATTGACAATTTTTGGTGAAGAAGATTATGAGAAATTAGGGTTTTATTTTGAATCTATGCATGTTCTATTCTTTGATTTGATTTGTGTTTGTTATTTTTTGTGATTTTGAAGAAGATAATGGCTAGGCTATGTTAATATTCAAGAGGAGAGAGAGAGAGGAGGGGGAAATGGTGTTGCAATAGTGGTGGTTTACGGCTAATAGAGGGTCGGTGAGTGAGAGAATGGGGTGGGAGAGAAGGAGAAGAGAAGAGTGTAAGCCACGTCATCTTCTTGTTTGCCACATCAGATATTTCTGTTAACGGAAAATGTCTTATTTGACAACTGGGTATTTCATTCACATTTTTAAATTATTAAAAGTTATTTTTGTCGATAATAAAAATAGAAATCATTATTGTCAACGTTTAAAAAATTTGAAAGCGTTTTTGGTGGTTAACCCATTAATTTTACTATGAAAGCTACTTAGATATAGACGTCTAAAACGTCTTTTTTTAAAGATATTTTTTAGTAATTAAAATTTAACATATATAATCGATTAAATCGTGTTATTTTTGTCAAAATTAGACCAGACAAATTAATTTGATCGAAAAAATAGTGAATCAAATCTTGAATTGGTCTAAATTAATCTTATTTTTTATAAAACATAACAACAATATCCTTATTATAGAAAATGACTATAATACTTCTATTTATTTTTTATATTTTTTATTTTTTACGATATTTTTTAATTCGGTAGAATAAGGGTTAATTTGTTTTGAATTAGAGTTCCATTTAAAGATTTGTTGCTAGCTAATGAGTTGCTGCATACACAAGACGAGATTTGAACCTCTCACATTTACTTAATCAGACTAATAAGTTAACTATTAAACTAATCCAATTTGGTTTCTTTTCTCCTATTTAAGTTTCACAATGCAATCTCAACAATGTTAGTTGGAATGCAATGTTAATACACACAAAAACAAAAACACTTAATAAATCTTTTGTCACCTAATAGATGGTATTTTCAGTGTATAATTTGAGCTTGATAGTTATATGACCTAGTTCACTATCTTATTAAACAGGATCTAGGATAATCAGAAACATCCCATATGAGTGCCCATGCTGACTTATTCAAAATTGCATGAGAGTTTTTTGAACTGAATTCTATGGCCCATCAAAATTTTTCGCACCACAAAATCAGTTATTCAGTTATGACTTTTCAGTTATTTATTTATTTATTTATTTATTTTAACATCTTCAATTGTCCTTTTCCTCTTGGAGTTTCATTTAGATGTTTCCAAAGTTCATTTCTTATTACTAACTTGAGGAGACATTCACTGTTAAATTCATTGAAAATAAACACATGGGGTGACCACTTTTAATTCTTCTTCAACCACAAGGACCCATCATTTTTATTTTTATTTATTTTTTTGTGATTGTTCAACCTATATAATAGCTTCTAAATGTGCAAATCAGAACATGTTCTTCTTATCACGTGGTAATGTCTACAATGGAATTGAGCAAGCAGACCTATGAAACCTAGAAAAAAAAAAGGGGTTAAGGGACCAAGTGGTTTGAGAAAAATCCATTTTCTTAAAGAACTTTGATTATATATAAATTGAGAAATACTAGACAACTAAACTTTTTCTTTATTTAAATCTAACCAAGTATAATTTATGTAGGTACGCTCGTTTTTTTTTTTATTAAACTTTTTTTTCAACATATTTCTTCTTTTTCCTCTTCCACTTTTTTGATTATCATCACTATTTCCTTATCCTCCTCTTTCTTTTTTTCTGGTTTGATTTCTTCTCTTTTTTGTTTGCGTCTTTCTCCTCCTGCATTGTTATCATCATCACTCTCATTATCATTTTTTTTCTTAATTCAATATCATACAATTAGTTTAACGATAATAAAAATATTGTTTAAATATAAATAACACAAGAATTTTTAGTGAATGACATAAGAAATCTATTGAAAATAATAGTAAAAATTTTTATAAATGACACCAGAAATCTTTAAAAAATTACAAATCCAAAATTTTAACTCACTCAACCAACAAAACACATTTAAATATGTTTTAGAGCAAAAAAATATATCAATTTATTTTAAATGACATAAGAATGACTAAATTTCTTATATATAAATTCAACACCACTCAAACAGTTCAATAATAAGAAATGCATATCATTAAATTAGAAATGACACGGGAATTTTTAGTGAATAACACAAGAAATCTTTAAAGAATCACAAATTAATAACTTTTTTTAATAACTTCTAATTTGTTAACAAATTTCATGTGTCATGCTTAAGAATTTTTCTTCTATTATTATTAAAAAATTTTGATACTATTTTTATTTTTGATAACTTCTAATTGATTAAGAAACTTTTTGTATTACGGATAAAAAATTCATGTGTCAAAATTAAAAAATTTGTTGTATTCCAATTAAAAAATTTTGGTGTTATTTTTTTTATGAATTCTTTATAATTCAAAACTCTCTCTTCTCATCATCATCGTCATCATCGTCATCATCATCTACAAGAAAAACGCTGAGTATTATCAGAATTACTATCAAAAAAATAAATAAAATTTGACAGTAAGTTAATTACTGATGAATTTACCATCAGAAAAAATCCGATGATATAAACCTCGTTGGTAACCAGTTACCATTGAATCTTTTTGTCCGACGGTAATTACCATCAGGTTTTATGACGAATTATCTGCCCGAAAAAACATTTGGTTATTGACGAATTTTTTTGACCGTGATGTTGGTACCACAATATCTTATGCCCTCGGCAAATCCGACGGTAATGCCAATTTTTTTTAAAAATATTGTGACACAATTTTTTTAAAATAAAATTTTTCCTTTTTTATTTAAATTTATTTTTCACACCATTAGTGGTCAAATTTTAAATAATAGAAATCAATTATATAATATTAAATATCAAGTGTTCAAAAAATTAAAAGTCAAATAAATTCAACGAAATAGTAAAACAAAGCCTTAATCACTAAAGATTCTGGTAGTCGTTGTCGTCATTCCCATGGTCCTATTGAGGCGGCAGAGAAGGTGGTGATATCTGTGTCTCACTAGCACGCATCTGCTACTCCATCCGCTGAAGCCACTAAATCCATAAATCTACTAAATCTACTAAACTTGAATCAATAATCAGGATATATCAAACACTTTATTTCAGCAATTCAAACTTACAACCTTAAATCCACTAAAACTAGAATTAACTATCAAGAATCACTAATCATGATATATCAAACACTTTCAGCAATTCAAACTTACAATCCTAAATCCACTAAAACTAGAATCAATAATCAAGAATCACAAATCACGAGTCATCAAACACTTTCAACATATAAAAGACTTAAAGTAGTACTTATGCCCTTCTGCCATCAGGCCAAATCATCATCTGTAAATGGGAGGTGGTGACAGGCATCAGCTGGATGGCTTCTGTGAGTGGATTCCGGTGTCACAGTGTCCGTTGCTGGAGGCAGTATCACCGAGACAGTGGGATGCTGAGTAGATGGTGGCGGTGTCGTCGCCATAGATGCAGGGATGTTGTTGGTGTTAAGGACCATAATGAACGACTGGTCTGATGCACCCGCAACCTGTGACGTCACCGGAGTAGTCAGAGTAGAAGGAGAGGATCCACAATTTCCAGGGGTATCGGCAGAAATCCTCCCTCTACCACGATCACGACTATGACCACGACCACTAGGCTGATCCGCAATACCTCTACTTGTCATCATGTCTGCACAGATTATACCAATTAAAAATGTGCTAAACATATTCACAACATCATTTAAAATGCTTAATCAAATAAATTATGTTAAACTTAGTTAAAGAAATACATTATTCGTTGAAATTAAATAAAACAAAAGAGGTAAGTGCACATTCCAACTGCACAAACATTTATCAATATATATTACTACATGTATAATTTTGTTCGTATACAAATAAAAAGTCATCCATAAGTCATTTAAAATGATCTCATATTTGATTTTTTAATTAGAATCGAAATAAATCAACAATAATAAAAATACATTTTAATCATAATCGGAATAAATCAGAACTAAATATGGAACACATATCAAAACATGTGCTAATTAAAATTGAAAATAAACATGTTTAGTACTCTAAGTTCAGAATTAAATTAGAAACAGAAATCAGAACATAGAAATCAGAACATATTCAAATTAAACTTGAAACTATACAAGTTCAGTACCCTATGTTTAGAATTTTAAAGATTTTTAAGTTGAAACCAAGTTCAGTATCTAAGTTTAGAGCTAAATAAGGAACACAAATAAGAATATATTCTAATTAAAATTGAAACTAAACAAGTTCAGTATCATAAATTTAAAATTTTAGAAAATCCTATATTCAAAACAAGTTTAGTACGCTAAGTTTAGAACTAAATAAGGTAGAAAAATTAGAACATGTTCTAATTAAAATTGAAATTAAACAAGTTCAGTATCCTAAGTTCAGAACTAAATAAAAAACAAAAATCAGAACATATATTAAAATTAAAATTAAACAAGTTCAGCACTCTAAGTTTTATAATTTTAAAAAAATCCTAAATTCAAAACAAGTTTAGTATCCTAGATTTAGAACTAAATAAAGAACACAAATCAGAATATGTTTTAATTAAAATCAAAACTAAATAGGTTCAGTATCCTAAGTTCAGAATTTTAGAAAATTCTAAGTTCAAAACAAGTTCAGTACCCTAAGTTCAGAACTAAATAAAGAATACAAATCAGAATATGTTCTAATTAAAATTAAAACTAAACAAGTTTAGTATCCTAAGTTCAAAACAAGTTCAGTATTCTAAGTTCAGAACTAAATAAGAATACCCTAAGTTTAGAATTTTAGAAAATTCTAAGTTCAAACAAATTCAGTATCCTAAGTTTAGAACTAAATAAGGAACAAATATCAGAACATGTTATGATTAAAATTGAAACTAAACAAGTTTAGTACCCTAAGTTCAGAAGTTTAGAAAATTCTCAGTTCAAAACAAGTTCAGTATCCTAAGTTCATAAGGAACAGAAATTAGAACATATTATAATTAAAATTAAAACTAAATAAGTTCAGTACCCTAAGTTTAAAATTTTAGAAAATCCAAAGTTCAAAACAAGTTCAGTACCCTATGTTCAGAACTAAATAAGAAACACAATTCCACCAATGTTCTAATTAAAATTGAAACTACACAAATTAAGTACCCTACGTTCAGAATTTTAGAAAACTATAAGTTCAAAACAAGTTTAGTACCTTAAGTTCAGAACTAAATAAGAAACAGAAATCAGAATATGTTCTAATTAAAATTAAAACTAAACAAGTTCAGTACCCTAAGTTCAGAACTGAATAATCAATAATAATCAGATGTCTCAAAACAGCAAATAAACATAATAAGTTATATCAACAAATCAGAATTTTGAAAAATTCTAAGTTTAGAAGCATTGCCTGAAGAAGAGCACCAGAGTTGAGAAGAAGAAGCAGTGTATTCGGTGGCAGAAACAACGATGTTGGCGGCGGCAGTAGCACTGGTAGCAACTCGTTCAGAATCCGGCAGCTACAACGTTGATGGCGAAAACGATGAGGAATGGCTCCCGGAGAGGAGGGGGCTACCGGGGAGATAAAAGGGATAGAGAGAGAATGGGAGGTGAGAGGGTTAGAGAGAGAGAGAGAGAGAGAGAGAGAGAGAGAGAGAGAGAGAGAGAGAGAGAGAGAGAGAGAGAGAGAGAGAGAGAGAGATTCGAATGAGGGGGAAGGGGGAATTATACCTTAAATTTATGCACAATTATCGTCTGAAAAATCCGACGGTAACGTATTGCGGGTCATCGAAATAAAGCGTTTTACTAAGTGGGTTTACCGTCGGATTTTTCTGCTGGTAAATCCGACCCTAAAGGACATGCCAATTTTTTTATTTTTCCTCCAATTAATACCGACAATTTTACTGTCGGAATTTGCCGAAAATAATTTGAGCTGACGAATTTGACACCTAACCTGTCGGTAAATCTACTGGTAAAGCTGCGGCTACTTTGCAACGCTAAATTCGACGGTACTTAGCATTCTTCTATGATTTTTCTAAGAAACAGAGGAAGAAAACAACAAAAAAACAAATAAAAAATACTATAACAACACCAAAAAGAGAAGGAGGAGGAGTTGAAGAAATAAAAAAAGCAGCAACAACAACAGTAATAAAAGAAGAAGAAGGAACACAAAGAAAAAGAAGTGTGTGATTTATACGCACGTTATATAAGTAATTTTTATTGAATTTGGATCAATTCGGTTGGATTTGATAAACAAAAACACTTAGATGTATAGTAAAATTGTATTTATAGCACTGCATAATCTAAAGTTTTGAATCATATATGATTGAATATTTTAAGTAATTGTACTTGTATTTTCTTAGTACACTTGAAGTACTACTACTATGTTTAGCTTGGTAGACAATCTTTGAATCACACTTCATAGTGGAACTACTAAGTAGCTACAATGTGACTTGTGATTTGCCCCTTTCGAAATTAGGGTTGTTTTCCATTTAATTTCTTCTTTCTATTTTCTGATTCTTTTGTTACACACTTTTTATTAGTCTTTCACTCTCCTAGTATTCAAGGCAGAGAAACTTATAATCCATCCAATATTATTTACTTAACCCAACTCTATGTCATTCAAGAAAATATTAAACGAACAGAAGAAATCTGTCTAACATTAATAACTAATAACAGAAATCAATTATTGAGGGTCCAAATCATGGTCTATATATAGTCTTCATGGTCTATATATAGTCTTCTATTCAAGTACTTTCATCTTATATAACATCTTAATTAAATCATTAGTCTTCTTATCAACACTTATATTATAAACATTTTTTTTTATCTCTAGTTCACTGCGAATTTAAAGTAGCCAAACTGAAATCGAACATCCTTAAATACAAGACAGTATAATGAAGAAAAACATATGGTCTCATGACATGTTGGGTAGACAAAAATGGTTATCCACATCCAAGGCTGCCTCTCTAGGTCAGGCAGACCTAGTTGTCAATCCATCCCCATGTTCACTACATACAGGACAATCCTTACAATATTATCATCAAATTGAAATGCCATCTCAAGTGATCTTCCAAATTTATTTGATATAAGAAATGGTATGTTTTTAGATTTTTTTTTTGGTTTCTTATGGTACTCCGACCCTATAAGTTAAAGATTAATCTGTCTCATATTTGAATTTTATTTAAGAATTTGTCGCTGAACAATGAGTTAGATAAATGGAACCACACAAGAAGGAGCATATTGCAACAATAATGGATCACACTGAATAAATACTCCGTAAACTCTTGGACATATTTAATGTATGTTTTAGAAATAATCTGTCATCTATAATAAACTACAAAATCTTCACAAAAGCTAACTCATGATGATCCTCAATGTAGAATTTTTTTTTCTTGTGTTGGTTTCATAAGAGTTAACATATTCTCAACTACCTAAATTTATTGACAATGTTTAAAAATACAATTATGATAATTATACACTAAAATCAGTCATTAGTATAGAATACACATTGAAATATAAAATATATATTACAAATAAATTTAATTATAAATATATATATAAATACATAATAACTGAATTTAGCGATTAATTTTAACGTGCACATACATGACATTTTGTTTTAAGAATTATATAGGATATCAAATTTATTTGCTCTAGGAGCATTCGAGAATTTCTCGAACATGCATACGAGGATTTTTTTTATTTATGTAAATTATGAAAAAAAAAATTTCAAAATCAACGAACTAGCTATGATTAACATACATAAATTCCTTGGCTATCGCTTTCAAATTGCTGGAAAATGGAACTAGCTAGTCAAGAATATTAAGGACGGGAAACAAGAAGGAGCAAAGAAACAATACAAAAGAAAAAGATGGATAATACAATGAATGAAGCAATGACTGAATGAGAGGATAAAACAAAACACATTAATCACTGCTTTTAATTTGTTCTGTGGACAATCAACTTCACCACTTAACGTTTTTTCTTGGGCCAACATTATTAATGCT
This sequence comes from Arachis hypogaea, assembly GCF_003086295.3. NCBI lineage: Eukaryota > Viridiplantae > Streptophyta > Magnoliopsida > Fabales > Fabaceae > Arachis > Arachis hypogaea. The sequence goes on from NC_092037.1 coordinate 23,227,949, forward strand.
ATCACAAGGAAATTCCCAAAAGAACGAGCAAAGAATTGATAGAAACCAACAGTAGCATGTGAAATCATACATCAACTCCTTTGAAGTGACTATACATGGCTGAGACCATAATGGTCACCTGTTAGAGATTACTCACTTTAATTTAGAGTGGAGGGAACAAGTTTAATATCATGTTGAACATTATACAATAATAGCATACTTATCCGGTTTAAACTAGTGCAAACTGATGATAATGTTTAAATCAAAAGTTTTATTCCGAAGTCTCAAATTTAGTCTAACAAGTATACATCAAGGTGTGTTCCTAGTCTCATAATGTTCATGTAATTTTTATCTAATAATTTAATCTTTTGAGGTAAGTGAGTTATAGTATTGGATAACTTTATATATTTGTTTAATTAAATTTAGTTTATGTAATTTAATTTTTTTCTTGTTGTCCACGGTATCCTCCGACCGATAGGTCAAGGTTAATCTGTCGCGGATCTGAACTCCATTTAAAGGTTTGTCGCTGACCAATGAATTGTTACATGCACAAGGTGAGATTCGAATTTCCAACAATTACCTAAGCGGACAGATGAGTGAATTGATCACTCGACCAACACAAGTTGATTGGTTTATTAGACTAACTAGTAATTCAATCTAATGAATAAATTTAATGACCGATAATTTTATTAATCAGGTAAGCTAATTAACTTTATACTTATTAAAAAGTTCAATTTATTTGACAAATTACGTATTTTTATAGTTATCAAATTTATTTATATTTTCAGGGTTACAATTGTCAACATTTAATAGTTAAAAATATTTTTGCAGCGAGAAATAATAGTTGATTCTTAAACAAAGTTATTCTTTTTAAAAAAATGTGTATAATTTTGAAAAGAAATGTTGCAAATTTTAAATATAGGGCTGATGATGGAGTCCATTCAATCGCATACATGAAAAAAGCAACACATATTTTAACGTGGCGTGACCCATTTAGCCCTAAACATGGAGTAGTTCATTGTATTAGTACTAGGCGTATAGTGAGTGTTAATGGTGTAGTTGTCCGGAGGATGCTAGAGAAAATTAAAATTTTTCGTGAAATTAAAAAAGTAAAATAACTACATAAAGTATAAAATTATAATAAAATTTAAATTGTAAAATTATTAGATTTAGTACAAATTTATAAAATTGATTGATTTATTTAAAATTATAAAATAAAAAATTTTAAGAATTAAATCGAAATTCTATTCATTATTATTGTTGGAAGGGAGAAAGCAAAGTCCAAATAAAGTGAGGATTATTGTTTAATATTGGCATAGCAAAATTATATTGGCATTTATTTGGGCCTGTTTGTTTCTTGTAATACATGTCTACGACAAAGAAAACTGAGATTTTGTTATGCTCATAGCCGAAAAAAGATTGAGTAATTTTTGGGCTATTTCCTTCAACCAAGAAGATGAAACACTTTCTGGACCATTAAGTTAAAAAAAGGCTAGATATATTTTGGAAAGCCATCCTTTCATAGATAAAAACCGACAAGCAGATAATTAACTAGATTTGGTCGAGTGATCGACCCATTCGTCCGCTTAAATGAGTATTGAAGGTTAGAATCATGTCTTACGCATACAACAACTCATTGACCAATGACAAACCTTTAAATAGAGCTCAAATTTATAATAAATTAGTTCTTAACTTATTGGATTAGAGGATACTTTAGGACAAAAAAAAAAAGACGACATACAAATATGTATATCTCATAATACAACATATTATACTTATTCATCAATAAAAAATACATGTATTTTATGTTTTTTTATGTGTAGTGTGTCCTAAAATTTGTATCTCACTAAATAAATAGGAAGTGTTTGGTAAGTATTTCTCAACATATAGACAAAGACATAAACACACAAAAAATATAGACATAGAAGTAAATAAATTTCTCAATAATATACAAGACATGACAATTTAATATAAATGTTAATTTTATTCTCATTAGTTCTCTTTTACTACCACCACCAACACTAACATTACCACCACTACTTTCCACTAGAACCACCATCATCACTGATTTTTAAACTTATCACAAATTATTACTATTATCTCTTATGTAATCATCAATTCAACAATTTAGTTTAAGATGAAACTTATTGAAGTAAATGGGAAAAATGAGTGAGAGAGAATTGATGAGGAAGGAAGCACTAATCTAAAAATGTGATGCTTGTCGGTGACGCGACAATAGAGACTACATATATATGAAGTTATGAATAAAGATGATGACAAGCAATGGCAGTAACAAAGGATGAAGAGAAGAAGAGAGAAGGAAGCAAAAGTGATGGACGATACAAAGAGAAGAAGACTAAAACAAAGCCGAAGGTAGAGCCAAGATAGAAGAGGGTGATGAAAATAGATAACAGAGTGGTAGAGGAGGAAGAGAGTCACAACTGGAAGAAGCGCCAAGGACAAGAGCTGAGGCAGATGGAGAGACAGCTGAAGAAAGAGAGGAGGGTGGCATTGGCATTTCCAACTATATTGTACAATAATAAAGTGGTGGTGAGCAGAGAAAAGAGGAGGAAGGGGGAGAAGGAGGATGTTGGAAGGGGTGAGGATAGAGAAAAAGGGAAGGTGTGAGGGGAAATGAGGACTAGAAATAAAGTTAACATAAGAGATAAATTTGAAATTTTAAAAATAATAAAGGACAAAGGTGAAAAAATTTGTTTTATAAGTTCTGTCTTAGTGTGTCAACTTTAACCAAATACATTGAATAGGTATATTTTATATACATTTGTGTGTTACTATGTTCATAAAAAAAATGTATCGATAAGGCTTTGTTTGGTTGGTGTCCTTTGAGCACAAAGACACAAACGCAAATAGATATAGACACATATGTATACAAATCTGTATGACATGTTTGGTGATGATACAGAAGACATAGTTATCTAATTCAAATGTCTATTTTACTCTAAGTATAACTACCACCACCATTATTATCACTGATTTATTCAACCACTACTAATTTTTTAACTTTCAATCCAAATTAGTATCACCAATAAAATTTAATTATAAGTTCAACAATTCAAATTTAAAAATTGAAATAGAGTAAACAAGTTTAATGATTATTTGTTAAAAATAAAAAACTGATGCAGAGTAAAAAAAACATAATAGATTTGGAAAAATAGTAGAAGCAAAGAAGAAGGTGAAAGGGATATGATAAGGGTTAGGAAAATAGAAGAAGCAAAGAAGAAAAAGATGATGGGGAAGGAGAAAAAGGAAGTTGTCCTAGATTTGAAAAAAAATATCGAGGGAGAAGGGGGATGAGAAAGAAGAAGAGCAGAGGCAACATCACACCGCGCCGCACTGGCAGAATGGTGGTAGTGGGCTAGTGGCTCAGAGAGCAAAATCGTAGAAGAAAGCATAGAGCAATCAACCAAGAAAGAAGGCACTGATGACAAACAAAAGGCATATGTAGCTCAGAGAAAAGGGGAGAATAAAGAGACGAGGGCATACTGACGGCGATGGCAGTGGTGGTGGTGGTGACAGTCGCAGATGTAATAGTGACAGATGGAGAAAGGCAGTGATGGAAGAAGAGGGAGGAAGGGAGAGGGATGATGGAGAAGGGAGAGAGAGAGAGAGAGAGAGAGAGAGAGAGAGAGAGAGAGAGAGAGAGTAGGTTAAAAATAGAAATAAGAAAAGAAAATAAGGGCAAAAATGTAAAAAAAAATCTATGTCTATTTTTAAGATTAGTGTCTCAGCTGAGAAAAGAGACACCAAATACATGTATTTTATGTATACTTGTGTACGACTATGTCTATTAAAATTTGTGTCTCATCAAACAAACAGTAGACATTTACCACTGCGTCTATGTTTCTGGTAGACATGAATACTAAACAAATACTACCTAAGCAAACAGTGGACATGTGCTATTGTATTCATGTCTTTAGTAGACATGCATACTAAGCAAACACCACTATCATAGAGAACATGTGTTCATTGTGTCCATGACTCTAATAAACATGGACAACAACTAAAAACAATCACAATGCACAATAAATAAAAGTACATATTTGCTCTTAAAGTAAACACCTAAGTTTGTCTGGTAACTCTAGTTCGAAAATTTTACTCTCCAACAAATTTTTATTTTCAAAAAGACCTTAAATATTACTCCCATCAAGTAAATTGATCCTTGTAAATTGTTATTGTATTCATGGACTAATTTATCATGTAATAATATTTTATGAGGTCTAATTATCTTAGATTAAAATTTGTTAAGGACATATTTATCTAATATCCATATTAAGCAATAGATGAACCAATTTTTCCAACGAGAGAGATTTTGAAGATTTTTAGTGAATAAAAATTTGTTTAGAACAAAATTGTTTGATTTGATGTACATAATTTAGAACCAATTTAGATATTTAGTATACATAAAAGATGGAGGAAAGCTTTGCTAGGATTTTGGTACAATAAAAAATCATATTTAATAGGGTACCAAGAAAGTTAAAGCAGGAAAGGAGATTAACCCCAGTCAATTCGAAGATACGATGGAATCCCTGAACCTAGGAGAGATATAATCCTCTCCTCTCTAAAGGTCTCTTAGCTTACAAGGGCTCTCTCCTAATGCCAGTAGGGCCTAAGCTTGGTAATGAGACATTGTGGAAGATGATGTGATGGAGGACACCTTAGACCCTGAGGATAGATGGTACAAAAAGGATGACCATGATGAAACTAAAAAAAAGCAGTTTGATCTATCTCTGGTGATCCCTATTTCTAAAGAGGGATTTAAAAAATGGTGTAGGCGCTGGAAGTCTACACTCATTATTAAAGTCTTGGACAAGAGATTTAGCCTTGTCTTTATGGAATAATATCTAAAAATATATTGGGTGAGAAAAGGTAAGTTTGATGTTATTGATATGAATTGTGACTACTTTCTTGTTCATTTTTCATATGAGAAAGATTACTCGCATGCCCTTTTGGAAGGACCATGGATGGTGGTTGGGTACTATCTTATTATTCAGAGATGGAGACCGTTCTTCTTGTCATCGAAAAAGCAAGTTAGAAAGACTGCTATGTGGATTTGTATTCCTAATTTTCCTATTCAGCTATACAATCAAAGATTCCTATAGAGAGTTAGCTCGGCCATCAGTTAGATGTTAAAGGTGGATGACATAATGTCTATACATTCTCGAGGAAAATTTACTAGAATTTACGTCAAAATTGATTTATTTAAGAAATTGGTGCCTAGAATCTCTGTTTTGGGAAGTGAACTTTACATTGAGTATGAGGCTTTGCATCAAATCTATTTTTCGTATAAAAAATATGGCCATAGATCAGATTTGTGTAGTGAATCACCAGAGAACAATGACTTGAGCCTAAAAGGAACTGCCTCTAGCGAGGCTTGTAATACCTTAACATTCAAATCCTTATACTCGAGTAATAAGTCAATGATACTAAGGTGGTACAACTCAAGGTGGAGTTATAATACATAGATAATTAGAATAAATTATTAAAACAAGAAGCCTGGAAAAGGAGTAAAGAAAAATCGCGATCACAAACACACACGCATCGCATAATAATGCGCTCGAAAAAGTAGAATAAAATAAAGCTCAAGATCTTAAAGGAAGAATGGAGTAAGGACAGATTATATATATAAATAGGTATAGTCACTAGTCACGACCCGTGAAGTTTAGGTCGGCTAAGGTTACAGAATTGAAAATAGTTGATAACAAATCCTAACTCTCCCAAAGATACATCAAAGCCTCAATAGGCAAAGTATAAAAAGAAATATATACATACATCATTAAATTTTTTTCAAAATAAGGGGAGAGATACTAAACAAGGTACAAAGCAGAGTCAAAATAAACTTCGCCATCTTCCAGACAAACTGTAAATCCCGTAAAATTAGCTAGTAATTGGTTAATAAATTTAATTTTAATAAAGAGAATTAGAAATGTGAATTTTATGTTAAAATAGGATAGAGCTAATTAAAATGAGAATTTTGACACTAATTTCAAAGAATTTGGCCCAAGATTAGACTGAACCGGCCGAACCAGGCTCGTGGGCCCAACCGAACCCATCAATTAAAGAAGACACAGCTTCCTTTTTCTCCCTTCATTCTCTTTTGTGTTCCCAAGCCAAGGGAGGAAGAAGGTGAGAAACAAAACCCTAACACCACCTTCACACTACCATATCTTGCTAATTCGAGCTCCGATCACCACACCGTTTGCAGTCACGCGACCATCACGTCGAGCTCTACAAATCCATCGGAAAAATTTCATAGATAAGCCTCACTTTTACTCCAGTTTCTCTACTCCTTTGATTTTCAAAAATCTTGAGTACTTATGATGAGATTTTGTTGATTTCGGTACTCTAGGTTCGATTTAGCTTGCGGGACTTGTTGGACTCGGCTCTTTTGGTCTGTGAGTACGGTGAGAATTACTAACCCTAGCTAATTCTTGGATTTAGTATGATATATTTTGAATTTTGAGTATGTATGAATGATATATGTGTATTAGGGTTGTGTATAAGTAAAATTGGAAGCTTGGTGGAGTTTGGGAAGCATTGTCTTAGAGATTTATGTCTTTTGGGGCTGTGTTTGGTGCCTTGGTGGTGTCTCAGGAAATACGTGGAAAGTCGGCCAAGGTATGGTTTAGGTTTCGTGTATATAATATATAATGTGCTTTGAAAACTTAGACTAGATGACCATAGGATAGATTGAAACACTTGAGTGTCTTAAAATGCTTAGTGTTCTTGATGAAATTGTTATTATTGATTGAGTATGATTTGCTGAATGATTGTTGGTTATGATGACATTAGGATGTTAGGTGATGGGTTGATGGTGGTGAAGTGAATAGATATAAGGGGGTGGTGCTATATTGATGATTATGTTGATATTGTTGAGAAATTATGCATATGGTTGTTAACTTGAGGGATGGTTGTATTTGGTAACTTGTGGTGGTTATGGTGTTGTGATTTGTATGTTGGGAGGTGAATGTTGTATATGTAATGCTGGGATTGAGATTGATTTTAATGAAATTGAGGTCTAAAAGTTTTATGAAATATTAATTTTTGGCCGAACTTCGGCGAGTCATAACTTGGCTTCCGGACCCCCCAAATGGTTTTAAACTTAATTCATATAAAATTGGGTTTGTGAAGTTTACGCCATTCGAAGAATGGATGAAAAATATTTTAAAACGAAAAAGTTATGCGCGTCGGAAGTTTGGAGGGAAAAATTGAAAATTCTGCAGCATTCAACATTTTGCTGATTCTGTACAGCTTGCATACGCGACCATTGCACGGGACGCGGCCAAACTCTTTGGGTTTGACAGCTTGGTACGCGAGCAGTGTGTTTGCATACGGGAACAATAATTTAAAGGGGTTGCGTACGCGACCTCCTGCACGCGACGCGACCAATCCCTACGGTTGGGCATCTCGCGTACGCGAGCAAGGCGCGTGTGTACACGAATCAAGAATTTGAAGAGTTGCGTTCGAGACCACTTGCACGCGACGTGGCCATTCCTTTCGGGTTTTGGTTCCTTGCGTACGCGAGCAAGGAAAATTAGTCCTTGCGTACTTGAGCAAGGTGCTGCGTACGCGAGCCCCTGTTTTGAGAAAAATAAGTTGTGTTTTAGACTTAAATTTCGAACTTCTAAACCTCAATTCTTATTCCTTTGGCCCTAGAACATATTAGTATCCTAGTAGTAAAATGAAGCTAGAAAATGGAGGTAACTTGGGGTTGAATCAAGGTTGAAAATGATGTTATGAATGAAAAGTGATTATTTGGAGTGCATATGTGGTGCTATGATATAAATGATGTGAATATGCAATATTTATAAAGGATTATGAATATTATTTGACTTATGCACTCGATTATATTAGACACGAGCTTCCCTAGGTAAAGTACCGTGGCTTGCCACCACGTGTTTCAGGACGAGGCTCGATACTCTGTTGACCCTACATTATAATGGTGACCAGGCACGTATAAATTCCCAAAAATGGTACCCCCATTGAGCAATTTGATTTATATATGTGAAAAAGCTATGCATAGACTCATGGGGATGTGCGATGGGGAACAGTACAAGGGTTTAGCAAGCTGGACTTGTCGGGTTGGCTTGATAACTGACAGATGAGCCTCATCAGCTATAAAACAGGCATACACCATGTGCATATTGTCTGATTTTCTTGCTTGTGAACTATATGGGATTGCCTACATGATTATAATATGCTATCTGTTATAATTGTTATATGTATTACTTGTGAACTACTTGTGTTTGCCTTGCTTTGCTTGTTTGTCTGTGCAACTCATAGGAGACGGAGGAAAGGAGAAAATGTGGAAAGTTTAGTGTACCAGTTAAGTTTGGTTAGGATTGAGAACCTTTAGATGACCACCTATTTATGGCTTCTATTTTTAGTTCCTTAACCTTTATATCTCGTGTCAGCGTCTTAGGATTGCCTCTGGCATTCCTAGGACCTTATATCTTATATGTGTGGCACCTTTACCATGCTGAGAACCTTCGGTTCTCATCCCATATTGTGTTGTTGTTTTTCAGATGCAGGTCGAGAGGCACCTTGGTAGGTGATGAGCGATATTTTATACGCTTTTTGACATCATTTTCATATAGTTTTTAGTAGTTTTTATTTAGTTTTTATAAAGCTTTTATAGGTTTTAGTGTTAAAATCACATTTTTGGATTCTACTATTAGTTTTTGTGTTTTTGGTCAATTTCAGTATTTTCTGGCTGAAATTGAGGAGCTAGAGCAGAAGTCTGATTCAAAGACAGAAAAAGCACTGTAGATGCTGTCCAGATCTGACCTTCCTGCATTCGGAAGAGATTTTCTGGAGCTATAGAAGTCCAAATGGAGTGCTCTCAATGGCTATGAAAAGCTGACTTTCAGAACTTTCCAGTAATATATAATAGTTCATACTTGGCTTCAGATTAGAAGGCCCAAAACTGGCGTCCAACACCAGCTTCCTGCACCCTTCTAAGCATTCAGTGTCCAAAGAGCAGAGCCCAGCGTCCAAAGGCCCAGAGAGGACCCCCTAGCTGGCATTCCACATCCAAGGAACCTCAATACGCATGGATCTCATCAAAGTTCAGCTCAAACACTCATCAAGTTGGCCCCAGAAGTAGATTTTAGCAACAAATATACTATTTTGCCCTACTAGTCCTCTATTTAAGGGATTAAACTTACGTAATTCAGGAGAACTTTCACCTTTTTTGAATTCTCCATTAGAGGAGACCTCTCGCTGGAGGGAGGTCTACCATTATTTCATTTTTCTCTGTATATTAATTTCAGTATGAGTTTCTAAACCTCTTAGGTTGAGGGGAGGAGCCCTACTGAGTCCTATGAATGAATAAAAGTACTATTTCTTCTTCTTCGATCCGTGTTTGATCTATCTCTAAGATGTATATCCCAATCTTCATCGTGATGAACAGGACGATCTGACAAATTGGCTCTGTTCATCACATTAAGATGAACATGCCTGACAAACAACCAAATCTACTTGGGTTCGTGTAAGTACCTGGAAGAAAAGCACAAGCCAACAACTATGAATTTAGATCTCTCTGACGGTTAATCCACGATTTCGTTGGGAACTTCTCGAGACATCAGTTTAGCCGATCTCTGGGGAGATTACGGTCTCCGTGGTATAGGCTAGAATCCAAAGAAGTAGTGTTCTCTGATCCGGAAGATTCAATCTTGTATGTGGTGTTTTAAGTAGGATCACCAAGAAAATGGACTGCTATACGCTTCACCCTTCGTCAGATTGAATATCACGACCACTGGCCATGGCCGTTTTCAATCTGTAGCAGAGAAGATCAAGGACCATTTGCATGGCTTTGATCATTTACAGCCTGCCATAGAAGAAGATCATTCACAAGCAAAGAAGACAATAGTACCAGAGTTACTTCAGAAAGACAAAGCAACTCCAACTCTAAACTCTATTACCATTTCCAGCATTTAATTCCTAATACCTAACTTCTTAATAGCTAATTTACACCTCCTTCTGATTTCGCCTGACTAAGACCTGTAAGACAGCCATAAGCTTGCTTCAAGCCACAATCCTCGTGGGATCGACCCTGACTCGCTCAGGTATTACTTGGACAACCCAGTGCACTTGCTAGTACTGTTGCTGTTGTACGAAATAGTGTGGGTTTTGCGTACACGCACACCAATATGCGTCTGGAGCTTCTACAGCAAAGTGGTTTCAGTTTGGGGTTTCTTGTGATGTTTTGATATATGTATATATAGATTCTCTTCTTTATACTTGTTCATTTTGCTCCTCTTAGAGGATTATGGAGGACTAGGGTTTTATCTATATATTTTGGGTTATGTATATATGTATGTAAATATTCTCCGGCCAGCCTTAACTTTGCAGGCTGAGTTAGGAGTTTGATATTCGGTACTCTTGACCCTCTACTCTTGTCTTATATATATATATATATATGTGTGTGTGTGTGTGTGTGTGTGTGTGTGTGTGTGTGTGTGTGTGTGTGTGTGTGTGTGAACTTTAGTTTTCTTCTCACGCAAGTAATATGTATTTCTTAGCGTTGCGCTTTTTATTATACGATTTTGTTTTATCCGTCTTTCAAGGATACACACACACACACACACACACACACACACACACACACACACACACACAGATATATATATATATATATATATATATATTATTTTAGAGGTCGTAATACCACGCCACCTCTGTTTTACGACTTAAGCGTAAAGCTCTGTGTGGTAGGGTGTTACACAAACTCCAGTTCTCTGAGGAGTGCTAAGACCTACATCTGAAAAAAAAAAGGATATATACAGAATGAGAAACCTAACCCCATGAGTTTCCAGTACGGTTAAAGTACCAAATAGATACAATATAAGGTAATAGGAAACTCACTAAGCAATCTTAAACTTCATACATTAACATTTCTGGTGGACGAAATTGTGATAAAAGAGTTCCAGGCACTGTTAGAGAAGCCCACAACTCCGTTCAACTTAACCGGCAAGTGTACTGGGTCATCCAAGTAATACCTTACGTGAGTAAGGGTCGATCCCATAGAGATTGTTGGTATGAAGCAAGCTATGGTCACCTTGTAAATCTCAGTTAAGTGGATTCATAGGGTCAAATGTAATTGGATTAGATAATTTAAAAGATAAATAAAATAAAAAGGGATAGAAATACTTATGTAAATCAATAGTGGGAATTTCAGATAGGCGTGTGGAGATGCTAGAATCCTTTCGAATCTCTACTTTCTTATTGCTCTCATCCAATCCTTCTTACTCCTTTCCATGGCAAGCTGTATGTAGGGCATCACCATCATCAATGGCTACTTTTAATCCTCTCGGGAAAATGGTCCTATGCGCTGTCACTGCACGGCTAATCGTCTGGAGGCATCACCCTTGTTGATAGCTACATCCCATCCTCTCAGTGAAAATGGTCCAAATGCTCTGTCACAGCACGGCTAATCATCTGTCGGTTCTCAATCAGGTTGGAGTAGAATCCATTGATTCTTTTGCGTTTGTCATCACGCCCAGCCTTCAGGAGTTTGAAGCTCGTCACAGTCATTCAATACCGGAATCCTACTCGGAATACCACAGACAAGGTTAGACTTTCCGGATTCCCGGGATCCTACTCGGAATACCAAAGACAAGGTTAGACTTTTCGGATCTCCATGAATGCCGCCATCTATCTAGCTTATACCACGAAGATTCTGTTGGGGAATCTAAGAGATATGTGCCCGGCCTAGAGTAGAACGGAAGTGGTTGTCAATCACGTGCGTTCATAGGTGAGAATGATGATGAGTGTCACGGATCATCACATTCATCAAAGTGTTGTGCAACGTATATCTTGGAATAAGAATAAAAGAGAATTGAATAGAAAGTAATAGTAATTGTATTGAAACTTAAGGTACAACAGAGCTCCACACCCTTAATCTATGGTGTGCAGAAACTCCACCGTTGAAAATACATAAGTGAAAGGTTCAGGCATGGCCGAATGGCCAGCCCCCTAAAACGTGCTCAATAGCATCTTAAGATGAAGAATAAAACAAAACTGAGACCAAAGATGAAACGTGGTCAAAAGACGACTAATACACTAGTAAAAAGTCTTATTTATACTAAACTAGCTACTAGGGTTTACATGAGTAAGTAATTGATGCATAAATCCACTTCCGGGGCCCACTTGGTATATGTTTGGGCTGAGCTTGATCTATCCACGAGCTGAGGCTTTTCTTGGAGTTGAACGCCAAGTTATAACGTGTTTTGGGCGTTCAACTCCGGATCATGACGTGTTTCTGGCGTTTAACTCCAGACAGCAGCATGTACTTGGCATTCAACGCCAAGTTACGTCGTCAATTTCCAAATAAAGTATAAACTATTATATATTGCTGGAAAGCTCTGGATGTCTACTTTCCAACGCCGTTGAGAGCGCGCCATTTGGAGGTTTGTAGCTCCAGAAAATCCATTTTGAGTGTAGGGAGGTCAGATTCCAACAGCATCAGCAGTCCTTTTGTCAGCCTTTTTCAGAGTTTTGCTCAAGTCCGTCAATTTCAGCTAGGAATTACCTGAAATCATAGAAAAACACACAAACTCATAGTAAAGTCCAGAAATGTGAATTTAACATAAAACTTAATGAAAACATCCCTAAAAGTAGCTTGAACTTACTAAAAACTACCTAAAAACAATGCCAAAAGCGTATAAATTATCCGCTCATCAATTTCCATCCTAGGTTCTCACTAATTCGTAATCAGGCAACTCTCCTAGGGAATGCTAGTCTAATTCACATTTACCAAAGTTTTTACAATCATTCCTCTCAAAGTTTTCCACCATCCTCCAAACTCCAAACAGAATAGCCCTCAGCATCAACTAACACCAGCATGAGGGACCTCTTAGATAGGCAAACACAAGCAAATCAAACAAATCATGCACAAGTAGATTCAAGTGAGACATTTAGCACATAGACATTTAATTATGCAAAGTTAAACAAGCCAAGACAAGAATTGCAAGCCCAAACAATTCAATCAAATGCAAAATGACGTATGCGTGCCCTATGGCTGATGATATCATTTGTCGGTTATGACATGTTCGATAGCAAACTCTAGACAGGAACCCCATAACACAGAGAAAGTAGGACCAAACCGTAACCCTTGCATCTTACTCACGTAACCCGGAGCAAGGGGGATAACCTCAACCCTTGCCCCTTATACAGGTGGTGTTACAATTCTCAACCCGAAGCAAGTATGACTAAACTCAACCCTTACATCTTACCTGGTGTCTCGAACCTTTACTCGGAGCAAGTGGATGATGCCACTGCATCTTACTCAACATTTACCCAGAGCAAGTGGACAATACCTCTGCATCTTACCTGGTCTCTCAAACCTTTTCCCGGAGCAAGTGTACATTGCCACTGCTTCTTACCTAGTGGTATTTCTCAATCAAATTCAATCTTATTTTCAAATCCATTCTCAATATCATGCCACTTCATTCAAAAATCATAATTAAAATCTATCCTCATAATTTTTCGTTCTCATAGCCAACCTCATCATCTTCAATCAAATTCAATCATCATCATTTCTTTCATTACATTTAATATATCTCTTCTCAATTTATTATCTCGACTCATTAGGTCTCATACCTAACTCCTCTACCCTCCATTACACCAGCTCTGGACTCATAACAGGGATTATAGAGGTTTAGAAAGCTCGAAGAATTATTAAAAACACAAAAAACACATTTTCTGCAAAACTGGGTGGTCATGCGTACGCATGCCACCTCTTGCATACGCATGTTGTTAAAAAATTGGAAAGTCACGTACATGGACCACCTCTTGTATACGCGAGAGTGTTTAACAGAAAAGGTTTCTTGCATACGCATGCCAATGATGCGTACGCGAGAATAATGGACAGAGCCAGATACTTGTGTCGCAGAAATGCAATTTTTTTACTAGAACTTTAAATGCGTATAACATTTTTGGTTAAAAATCATTTTTCAACCATTCTTAAATCGTTGGAAAAGTCAATAAATAAAATTTCATAAAAATCTATTTTCGTTAAATTTCCAACTCTGATAATTGAATTACGGCCTGCCGAAGTTGGCCAAAAACCAGTTTTTACCCAAAAATACAATTTACCAAATTTTCTAAAAATTCATAAGCCATGTCAATTTCTACTCAATATAATGCCTCCCAGTCATTCCAATTCACTCATTTGATATCAACTAAGTTTACGCCTACTTAAATTACATATTACAACTCTAAATTCTCATTTCCACATCTTAAATCCTCAATTTTGCTATTCTAACAAATCATTACCAAATTCCACATACTCAATTCCATAATTACCATTTCAAGCTCGTGAATTAACATTCTATACACTCACCAACTTATCAACTTACGTTTCATGGCCTCCGGCCCAAATTCATGACCTACGGCCCAACATTCATTAATTCTATTCAAATCAATATTTGAACAATTCAACCGTTCAAAATTTCAATCATCAATTTATACCACATTCTCACAACTCAGAACAACCAATCACCAAATCAAAATTAAATCTAATACTTCATCAATTATAATATTTTAGTTCCATCCAATCATACAATTCAATCCTATGCCTAGCGGCATTTAGCTTAGGATTTCATGTCACATTACATGGTATTTAAATGAAATTTAAACTGAACCATGGCTGATTACTCCCAAGCTAAAACCCCCAAGATTGATATTCACGAGCTTCTAAGCAATTCACCAAGTTTCAGCCACCAATAGCAAAATCTCAAGCACTCCAAATCTTCAACTCAACTCCCATCAACATCAATTCAATCTAATTTCATACATTGTACTAAAATGAAACACTAGGGTATATCAAATTCTACTAACCACAAGGGTTTAGTGATTTCTTACCTCGTCCACTAAAACTTGGGGTAAAACTCACTAATCACTCAAGCTAGATTACACCTAAACCATCAAAATTGCTATAACTTAACATTCACAAAACCAAAATCACAAAATTGGATAGAATAGGGAAATGGGAAATAAATTAAAAGGTTCTTACCACTATGGTTAGATAGAATTAAAGAGAATTTCAAAATGAACGTGTGGCCACAAACAGCTCATCAATCGGAACTCCGGAGAGGAAGATATGAGGGAAAGAAGATGATGAATAATGCCACAACCCCACTTCTCTTCTTCTTTTCCACTGTTCTCTCTCTTTCTCTTTGTTGAGAAATGAGCTGAAGCTCTAGGGCTTATATAGCTTGGGCTTAGGCCCAACTTGGGCTCGGTTCGAGTTTTTGTTCGTTTTGCCCAACCTCGGGCCATAACCTTTAAGATTAGTGTTTTAATTCGTATTCTAATTATTTTCACTTTCCCAAGTATGATTTTTAATTTCTTAACCATCTTCACTCCTAATTAATTCTCTCACTTGCAATGCCAAATAGACTTAAGCTGGTACTGCTGGTTAAATTACCAATATGCATTTTTACGCATTTTTTCACAGAAAATTATATTTTTCCACTCTGAGAAGTTTTTTGAATCCAAATATCATCGTTAAGTTTTCAAATTCCTAAGTATTAATTTTTGATGCCGTCCGAGCGCTTTTAACTATTTTAATTTAATGATTAATTATTCAACTAATCCTTTTATAATTTTCTCTGGTCTTACAAGGCTAACTCTATCAGTGATACACCAAAGAATCAGATCCTAATGTGATAATTGCACCGATCAAACTCCCCCTAATTTCGAACCATGGATGTTGGTTGGTACACAAAATTATGATCACACTTTTTACAACTCCGCACAACTAACCAGCAAGTGTACTGGGTCGTCCAAGTAATACCTTACGTGAGTAAGGGTCGATCCCACGGAGATTGACGGCTTGAAACAATCTATGGTCATCTTGTAAATCTTAGTCAGGCGGATTCAAATGATTATGAGGATTTGATAATTAAAAGATAAATAAAACGGAAAATAACATAGAGATACTTATGTAATTCATTAGTGAAAATTTCAGATAAGCATTTGGAGATACTTTGTCACTTCTGAACCTCTGCTTTTCTATTGTCTTCATCTAATCATGCGTGCTCCCTTCCATGGCAAGCTGTATGATCCTCTCAGTGAAAATTGTCCTCTACGGTTTCTGTACGACTAATCAACTATTAGATTTCTCGTCTCGGATGAAAAATACCAGGCACAGCTACTGCATGGCTAATCATCTGTAGGTTCTCACTTGTGTCAGAATAGGATCCCTTGATCCTTTTGCACATTGTCACTGCGCCCAACAGTCGCGAGTTTGAAGCTCTTCACAGTCATCCCTTCCCAGATACTACTCGGAATACCACAGACAAGGTTTAGACTTTCCGGATCTCAGGAATACTGCCTATTGATTCTAGCCTATACCATGAAGGTTTTAATCTTAGATTTGGATGCTCTGTTGTCAGGAGAGATGATGCGAATTGCGGATCAGATACCCAAGATAATATACTCCAGATGTCGTCCAATGACTACGTTGAACATCATGTAGACCGCTTGTGGTTGTCAGGCACTCGGATCTTGGCTAAGCGAGTAATGAAGATAGTGGGTGATTGTCACGGGTCACCCCTCCATTTTGACTTAACTGAATTAAGTACAAGAGTATATCTTGGAGAAGAAGTAGGCGTGAATTGAAAGAGAAACAATAATACTTGCATTAGTTCATGAAGAACAGCAGAGCTCCTCACCTTAATCTATGAGGTGTAGAAACTCCACCGTAGAAAATACATAAGAGAAGAAGGTCTAGACATGGACGAATTGGTAGCCTCCCAAATATGCAAAGTGATCTCAATTGATCAAAAAGCCCCCAAACTAATAATCAAAAGTGATATTTATACTAAACTAGTTACTAGGGCTCACAGAAAATGAGTAACTAAGTGCAGATAGTGCAGAAATGCACTTCTGAGGCCCACTTGGTGTGTGCATGGGCTGAGCCTTGAAGATATCACGTGCATAGGCCATTCTTGGAGTTAAACGTCAGCTTGGATGCCATTTTGGGCATTTAACTCCAGTTCTGGTGCTAGTTCTGGTGTTTTACGCCAGAAAAGGGTCTCTGATGGGCGTTTGGATGCCAGTTTGGGTCATCAAATCTCCGGCAAAGTATGAACTATTATGCATTTCTGGAAAGTCCAAGATGTCTACTTTCCAAAAAAATTGAGATCTCACCAATTGGGCTTTTGTAGCTCCAAAAAATCAACTTAGAGTGCAGGAGGGTCGGAATCCAACAACATCTGCAGTTCTTTCTTAGCCTCTGATCAGATTTTTCCTCAAGTTCCTTAATTTTAGCCAGAAAATATCTGAAATCACATAAAAACACACAAACTCATAGTAAAGTCCAGAAATGTGATTTTTTCATAAAAACTAATAAAAATATACTAAAAAGTAACTAAAACTTACTAAAAATTACCTAAAAAAATGCCAAAACGCGTATAAATTATCCGCTCATCATTGGTTAAAAGACCTATTAAAAGAAAGAAATATTTTGTTATGCCAATTAGAAAAACAGGTTGTGCGGGTTTTAACAAAAATTTGGAAGGTGATAGAGATAATGAGAAGCAAGATATGGAAGGTGGATCTAGATTTAATATTTTGCATGTAGAATTAGAGGGGATCATACATCTGAATGAAAATCATATTGACTAAGGGAAGGAACTAAACTTTGTTGCTAGGCCCAATGACACTAAAACCCAATTGGTAAAGGAAAAAAATACTTTAAGCCGAAAAAAGGTCTTATTAAGCCAAATTAAAACAAAAGTGCTCTCAATCCTAAGAAAACTCTTATGGAGGTTCATGGTAATTGTTGTGATAAGAATGAGTATGTGGATGCCATTTATTATGGGCGGCTCATGTTCTCAAGGATGAATGCATTAAAAAATTTGAAAATGTAAATCTTCCTTCGCCTATAAATAGAGAAGCAACTGAGGGACAATAACATACATTAATAAACAATTCTCTCTCTCTTTATGTTGCAATATTTCTTTCTCTCTTTTTATGTTTCTTTATTTTATATTTGTTACCTCTTCTTTATTTATTTATTTAGTTATTTCATAATACGTTATCAGCACGAAGTTCTAACAAAATTTTAGGAAGACTCCAGGTAACAAATTTTCATTATGTCGAAACTCTTTCATCTTGAATTTAATGCTCTTAATATATCTGAAAATAATTATTTATCATGGTTACTAGATGCTAAAATCCATCTTGATTCAATGGATCTTGAAGATACCATTAAGGCTAAAAATAATACATCCCGAAGGATAAAGCCAAATCCATGATTTTTCTTTGTCGTCATCTTGAAGTATGATTGAAAAATGAATATCTCATATTAAAAAATCCTGCAGATCTGTGGAAAGACCTTGAAGAAAGGTACAATCATCAAAGGACGGTGATACTTCCTCAAGCCCGATATGTTAGAGAAAACTTTCTTGACCTTCCATGCCTCGAATGTGCTCCTACAGAAGCAGTATCGAGAAAAAGGATTTAAAATTTTTTTTTGAGCTAATTTCTTGCCGTCTTGTTGCTGAGCGCAACAATGAGTTACTCTTAAAAGAATCATGAAGCGCGCCCAGCTGGCGCCGCCCCATTTCCTGAAGTAAATGCGGCAAACTACCCCAGAAGAGGTAAATGGCAAGATTTTGATAACAAAAAAAATTATGGAAAGAAAAGAAATTATGTTCACAAGAAAGGATCTCACCAGAAGTGGGATAAAGAAAGAAACAATGGGCAAAGTAAATCAATTGAGGATAAATGATCCGTTGTGGTGGAAAGGGCCATTGGTTACGTACCTGTCGTACCCCAAGACACCTAGTTGATCTTTATCAAGCATCCTTGAAAAAAGACGACAAAAGAAAGGAAACAAATTTTGTTTCAAATGATGCTCAAAAATTCTACTACTCATTATGATGTATTTGATTTCTTTAAGGATTCTGAAGGAAATATTAGCCATTTGATCAATGATGGAATAGTTTAATATATGTGTTTGTTAAGTATTCATGTGAATAATTCTATTATGCATGTACTTTGACTCATTTTATTATTATTATCATTTGTCTTTGAAGAAAAATGGCAAGGACATATCCTGAAGATATTTGCCTTGCGGATAGTGCAAGTTCGCACACTATTCTTAAAAGTAATATATATTTTACCCATCTTGTGCCAAAAGAAGAGTATGTTAATACTATTATTGACTTGGGTAATGTGATAGAAGGCTCCGGAAGAGCTATAATTTTGTTTTCTGGAGGAACAAAATTTGTAATAAATAATGCACTATTATCTACCAAGTCTATGAGGAACTTGTTGAGTTTCAAAGATATTCGCCGAAATGGATATCATATTGAAATAATGAATGAGGAAAATTATGAGTATTTATGATAAACTCATGATTTAAATAAAAATGTTATACTAGAAAAGTTGCCTTCACTTTCATCTGGGATATATTATATAAAGATTAGTGCAATTGAATCACATGCCATTGTAAACCAGAAGTTTACTAGCCCAAATGAATTCATAACTTGGCATAATAGATTGGGTCATCCGGGAACAACCATGATGAGGAGAATTATTGAAAACTCCCATGGACATTCACTAAAGAACTAGAAGATTCTTAAATCTAGTGAATTTTATTGTGCTGCATGTTCTCAAGGAAAGTTAATTTTAAGGCCATCACCAGTAAAAATTAGATTTGAGTCTCCTGAATTCCTAGAAAGGATTCAAGGCTATATATGTGGACCTATTCATCCACCATGTGGATCTTTTAGATATTTTATGGTCCTTATAGACGCATCTTCGAGATGGTCACATGTGTGCTTATTATCTTCTCGCAACCTGGCATTTGCGAGATTACTGGCTCAAATTATTCGATTAAAAGCACAATTTCCAGAAAATCCAATCACAGTAATTCATCTTGATAATGCTAGTGAATTTACTTCCCAAGCATTTGACGCTTATTGTATGGCTAATGGAATACGTGTTGAACATCCAGTAGCTTATGGTCACACAGAAAATGGGTTAGCAGAATCTCTTATTAAGTACCTCCAATTAATTGCTAGACCCTTACTTATGAGAACAAATCTCCCAACCTCGGTTTGGGGCATGTTATTTTACATGCCGCAACACTTATTCGTTTGAGGCCAATGAGTTACCTTAAGTTCTCTCCTATGCAATTAGCTTTTGGCCAGCAGCTAAATGTTTCCCATTTAAGAATATTTGGGTGTGCAATATATGTTCCTATTGCACCACCTAATCGCACTAAAATGGGATCCCAAAGAAAATTGGGGATATATATTGGATATGATTCTCCCTCTATAGAGAAGTATCTTGAGATACAAACGGGAGATGTATTTAAAGCCCGATTTGCGGATTGTCATTTTGATGAATCAAAATTTCCAACATTAGGGGGAGAGAATAAGCTTCATGAAAAGGAACTTAATTGGAATGCATCATCGTTGATGCATTTAGATCCTCGATTAGGGCAATGTGAACTAGAAGTTCAAAAGATTATACATTTGTAAAGAATAGCAAATGAATTGCCTGATGCATTTTCTAATATAAAGAGGATAACCAAATCTTATATAGCACTGGAAAATGTCCCAATTCGAATTAATGTCCCAGTAGGACAAGTAGCCATTGAGGCAAATTCATGCTAGAAGCGTGGCAGGGCGAAAAATACCCCAATTCGAATTGATGTCCCAGTAGGACAAGTAGCCACTGAAGCAAATTCACGCTAGAAGCGTGGTAGACCTATCGGTTCCAAAGATAAAAATTCTCGAAAGCGAAAAGAAGTAAATACTATTCCTGTTGAAAAAGATAGTAGAGACACCTACAGTTGTCCAAAATTTTGATATAATGTTAACGCCAGAAGACGTTCAGGTACCCGAAAATTGTAAAAATGACGAGATCTCGATAAATTATGTCTTTACAGGAGAAAAATGGGACCGAAATAAGTCAATTGTCAATGAAATATTTGCATATAATGTGGCATTGAATATCATTCATAAAAGTAAGGATCTTGAGCCAAGATCAGTCGAAGAATGTCAACAAAGAAATGATTGGCTAAAATATAAAGAAGCCATTAAGGCTGAGTTAGACTAACTTGCAAAACGTGACGTCTTTGGTCATGTAGTCTGTACACCAGAAGATATAAAACTTGTTGGATACCGGTGGGTATTTGTGAGAAAACGAAATGAGAAAAATAAAGTTGTGCGCTACAAAGTCCGACTTGCGGCACAAGGTTTTTTCACAAAGACCCGGTACAGATTATGAAGAAACGTATTCCCCTGTAATAGATGCGATAACATTGCGTTATTTGGTCAGTTTATCTGCATATGCATTTAATGGATGTGGTAACAGCCTATTTGTACGGCTCATTAGATCGTGATATCTATATGAAAATCCCTGAAGGACTAAATATATCTAAACCATCTGAATATTCACAAGGGTTATACTCAGTTAAATTGTAAAGATCTTTATACGGTCTAAAGTAATCTGGACGAATGTGGTATAATAGTCTTACTGAGTATCTGGCCAAAAAAATAGATTCAAGAATGATGATATCTATCCATGTGTTTTCATAAAGAAAACTGCATCTGGATTCATTATAATTGTTGTGTACGTTGATGATTTAAATAACATTGGGACTCCTGAAGAGATTCCAACAATTATAAAAACTCTAAAAGAAGAGTTTGAAATGAAAGATCTTGGAAGGACTAAATTTTGTCTCAGCCTGCAGATCGAGCATATAAAAATGGGATCTTCATTCATCAAACAACATACACATAAAAGATCTTGAAGAGATTTTATATGGATAAGTCACATCTATTAAGTACCCTAATGATCGTAAGATCTTTGGATATGAAAAAGGATCAATTCCGTCCTAAAGAAGAGAATGAAGATATCCTTGTTCCTGAAGTACCATATCTTAGTGCCATTGGCGTGCTAATGTATCTTGCAAATAATACGCGACCTGACATATCATTCGCGGTGAAATACTAGCAAGGTATAGTTCCTCTCCACCCATAAGACATTGGAGTAGAATCTAGCAAATCTTTCGATATCTTCATGGAACGGTTGATATGGGATTATTTTATCCCTATGGATCCAAGTCACTATTACTTGGCTATGCAAATGCTGGATACTTGTCTGATCCACATAAAGAGATATCTCAAACAGGATACCTGTTCACATATGATGAAACAGCTATATCATGGAGGTCCACGAAACAGACAATTATAGCAACATCCTCTTATCATGCTGAAATACTAGCGATTCATGAAGCAAGTCGCGAGTATTTTTAGCTCAGGAGTTTGATCAAATATATTCTGTCATTATGTAGACTGATTGATCAGATGATAGCTCCAACTGCCCTGTTTGAAGATAATAAAGGATGCATTGCTCAACTTAACGCTGGATACATCAAAGATCCGTTAAAGTGATAATCTGGCAGATTTATTTACAAAGTCACTCCCAAAATCTTCATTTGAAAAATTGGTACATCATATTGAGATGTGTCGATTTTGAGATGTTAAATGATGTCGACAATAGGGGGAGACTGTACTCTTTTTTCCTTGGTCAGGTTTTTTCCTATTGGGTTTTTCTTGACAAGGTTTTTAATGAGGCAGTTCCCGTCACAAAGGATTTTGTACTCTTTTTCCTTCACTAAAGTTTTTTCCCATTGGGTTTTCTTTAGTAAGGTTTTAACGAGGCATAATCCTAAATGGCATCCAAGGGGGAGTGTTGTGAGAAGAATGAGTATGTGGATGCCATTTATTATGGGCGGCTCGTGTTCTCAAGGATGAATGCATTAAAGAAATTTGAGAATGTAAATCTTCCTTCGCCTATAAATAGAGAAGCAACTGAGGGACAATAACACACATCAATAAACAATTCTCTCTCTCTTTATGTTGCAATATTTCTTTCTCTCTTTTTATGTTTCTTTATTTATATTTGTTACCTCTTCTTTATTTATTTATTTAGTTATTTCATAACACGTTATCAACACGAAACTCTAACAAAATTTTAGGAAGACTCCAGGTAACAAATTTTCATTATGTCGAAACACTTTCATCTTGAATTTAATGCTCTTAATATATCTGAAAATAATTATTTATCATGGTTACTAGATGCTAAAATCCATCTTGATTCAATGGATTTTGAAGATACCACTAAGGCTGAAAATAATACATCCCAGAAGGATAAAGCCAAATCCATGATTTTTCTTTGTCGTCATCTTGAAGTATGATTGAAAAATGAATATCTCATATTAAAAGATCCTGCAGATCTGTGGAAAGACCTTGAAGAAAGGTACAATCATCAAAGGACGGTGATACTTCTTCAAGCCCGATATGTTAGAGAAAACTTTCTTGATCTTCCATGCCTCGAATGTGCTCCTGCAGCAGCAGTATCGAGAAAAAGGATTTAAAAAATTTTTTTGAGCTAATTTCTTACCGTCTTGTTGCTGAGCGCAACAATGAGTTACTCTTAAAAAAATCATGAAGCGCGCCCAGCTGGCGCTGCCCCATTTCCTGAAGTAAATGCGGCAAACTACCCTAGAAGAGGTAAATGGCAAGATTTTGATAACAAGAAAAATTATGGAAAGAAAAGAAATTATGTTCACAAGAAAGGATCTCACCAGAAGTGGGATAAAGAAAGAAACAATGGGCAAAGTAAATCAATTGAGGATAAATTCTTCCGTTGTAGTGGAAAGGGCCATTGGTTACGTACCTGTCATACCCCAAGACACCTAGTTGATCTTTATCAAGCATCCTTGAAAAAATATGACAAAGGAAAAGAAACAAATTTTGTTTCAAATGTTGCTGAAAAATACCACCACTCATTTTGATGTATTTGATTTCTTTAAGGATTCTGAAGGAAATATTGGCCATTTGATCAATGATGGAATAGTTTAATAGTGTGTTTGTTAAGTATTCATGTGAATAATTCTACTATGCATGTACTTCTACTTATTTTATTATTATTATTATTTGTGTTTGAAGAAAAATGGTAAGGACATATCCTGAAGACATTTGCTTTACGGATAGTGCAAGTTTGCACACTATTCTTAAAAGTAATATATATTTTACCCATCTTGTGCCAAAAGAAGAGTATGTTAATACTATTATTGACTCGGGTAATGTGATAGAAGGCTTTGGAAGAGCTATAATTTTGTTTCCTGGAGGAACAAAATTTGTAATGAATAATGCACTATTATCTACCAAGTCTCTGAGGAACTTGTTGAGTTTCAAAGATATTCACCGAAATGGATATCATATTGAAACAATGAATGAGGAAAATTATGAGTATTTATGTATCACTATTCATGATTTAAATAAAAAGGTTATATTAAAAAAGTTGCCCTCACTTTCATCTGGGTTATATTATACAAATATTAGTGCAATTGAATCAATTGCCATTGTAAACCAGAAGTTTACTAGCCCAAATGAATTCATAACCTGGCATGATAGATTGGGTCATCCGGGACAATCATGATGAGGAGAATTATTGAAAACTCCCATAGACATTCACTAAAGAACCAGAAGATTCTTAAACCTAGTGAATTTTGTTGTGCTGCATGTTCTCAAGGAAAGTTAATTTTAAGGCCATCACCAATAAAGATTGGATTTGAGTCCCTTGAATTCCTAGAAAGGATTCAAGGTGATATATGTGGACCTATTCATCCACCATGTGGATCTTTTAGATATTTTATGGTCCTTATAGACGCATCTTCGAGATGGTCACATGTGCGCTTATTATCTTTTCGCAACCTGGCGTTTGCGAGATTACTGGCTCAAATTATTCGATTAAAAGCACAATTTGTAGAAAATCCAATCACAGCAATTCGTCTTGATAACGCTGGTGAATTTACTTCCCAAGCATTTGACGCTTATTGTATGGCTAATGGAATACGTGTTGAACATCCAGTAGCTTATGTTCACACAGAAAATGGGTTAGCAGAATCTCTTATTAAGCGCCTCCAATTAATTGCTAGACCCTTACTTATGAGAACAAATCTCCCAACCTCGGTTTGGGGGCATGTTATTTTACATGCCGCATCACTTATTCGTTTGAGGCCAATGAGTTACCTTAAGTTCTCTCCTATGCAATTAGCTTTTGGCCAGCAGCCAAATGTTTCCCATTTAAGAATATTTGGGTGTGCAATCTATGTTCCCATTGCACCACCTAATCCCACTAAAATGGGATCCCAAAGAAAATTGGAGATATATGTTGGATATGATTCTCCCTCTATAGTGAGGTATCTTAAGATACTAACGGGAGATGTATTTAAAGCCCGATTTGTGGATTGTCATTTTGATGAATCAAAATTTCTAACATTAGGGGGAGAGAATAAGCTTCATGAAAAGGAACTTAATTGGAATGCATCATCGTTGATGCATTTAGATCCTCGATCAGGGCAATGTGAACTAGAAGTTCAAAAGATTATACATTTGCTAAGAATAGCAAATG
Organism: Arachis hypogaea; assembly: GCF_003086295.3. NCBI lineage: Eukaryota > Viridiplantae > Streptophyta > Magnoliopsida > Fabales > Fabaceae > Arachis > Arachis hypogaea. Next base: position 23,253,395 of record NC_092037.1, read on the forward strand.
AATTGCCTGATGCATTTTCTGATACAAAGAGGATAACCAAATCTTATGTAACACCGAAAAATATCCCAATTCGAATTGATGTCCCAGTAGGACAAGTAGCCATTGAGACAAATTCACGCTAGAAGCATGGTAGGGCAAAAAATACCCCAATTCGAATTGATGTCCCAGTAGGACAAGTAGCCACTGAAGCAAATTCACACTAGAAGCGTGGCAAGCCTGTTGGTTCCAAAGATAAAAATCCTCGAAAGTGAAAAGAGGTAAATACTATTCCTGTTGAAAAAGACATAGTAGAGACACCTGCAGTTGTCCAAAATTCTGATATAATGTTAACGCCAGAAGACGTTCAGGTACCTGAAAATTTTGAAAATGATGAGATCTCGATAAATTATGTCTTTACAGGAGAGAAATGGGACCGAAATAAGACAATTGTCAATGAAATATTTGCATATAATGTGGCATTGAATATCATACATGAAAGTAAGGATGTTGAGCCAAGATCAGTCGAAGAATGTCGACAAAGGAATGATTGGATAAAATAAAAAGGAGCCATGAAGGCTGAGTTAGACTCACTTGCAAAACGTGAAATCTTTGGTCCTGTAGTCCGTACATCAGAAGATGTAAAACTTGTTGGATACCGGTGGGTATTTGTGGGAAAACAAAATGAGAAAAATGAAGTTGTGCGCTACAAAGCCTGACTTGTGGCACAAGGTTTTTTCACAAAGACCCGGTACAGATTATGAAGAAATGTATTCCCCTGTAATGGATGCGATAACATTGCGTTATTTGGTCAGTTTATCTGCATATGCATTTAATGGATGTGGTAACAACCTATTTGTACAGCTCATTAGATCGTGATATCTATATGAAAATCCCTGAAGGACTAAATATATCTAAACCATCCAATGAATATTCACAAGGGTTATACTCAGTTAAATTGTAAAGATCTTTATACGGTCTAAAGCAATCTGGACAAATGTGGTATAATCGTCTTACTGAGTATCTGGCCAAAAAAATAGATTCAAGAATGATGATATCTGTCCATGTGTTTTCATAAAGAAAATTGCATCTGGATTCATTATAATTGCTGTGTACGTTCATGATTTAAATATCATTGGGACTCCTGAAGAGATTCCAACAATTATAAAAACTCTAAAAGAAGAGTTTGAAATGAAAGATCTTGGAAGGACTAAATTTTGTCTCGGCTTGCAGATCGAGCATATAAAAATGGGATCTTCATTCATCAAACAACATACACAGAAAAGATCTTGAAGAGATTTTATATGGATAAGTCACATCCATTAAGTACCCTAATGATCGTAAGATCTTTGGATGTGAAAAAGGATCAATTCCGTCCTAAAGAAGAGAATGAAGATATCCTTGGTCCTGAAGTACCATATCTTAGTGCCATTGGAGCGTTAATGTATCTTGCAAATAATACGTGACTTGACATATCATTCACGGTGAAATACTAGCAAAGTATAGTTCCTCTCCAACCAGAAGACATTGGAGTGGAATCAAGCAAATCCTTCGATATCTTCATGGAACGGTTGATATGGGATTATTTTATCCCTATGGATCCAAGTCACTATTAGTTGGCTATGCAAATGCTGGATACTTGTCTAATCCACATAAAGGGATATCTCAAACAGGATACCTGTTCACATATGGTGAAACAACTGTATCATGGAGGTCCACGATACAGACAATTATAGCAACATCCTTTTATCATGCTGAAATACTAGCGATTCATGAAGCAAGTCGCGATTATTTTTAGCTCAGGAGTTTGATCAAATATATTCTGTCATCATGTGGACTGATTGATCAGAAGATAGCTCCAACTGCTCTGTTTGAAGATAATAAAGCATGCATTGCTCAACTTAAAGGTGGATACATCAAAGATCCGTTCAAGTGATAATCTGGCAGATTTATTTACAAAGTGACTCCCAAAATCTTCATTTGAAAAATTGGTACATCATATTGAGATGTGTCGATTTCAAGATGTTAAATGATGGCGACAATAGGGGGAGACTGTACTCTTTTTTCTTTGGTCAGGTTTTTTTCCCATTGGATTTTTCTTGACAAGGTTTTTAATGAGGCAGTTCCCGTCACAAAGGATTTTGTACTCTTTTTACTTCACTAAAGTTTTTTCCCATTGGGTTTTTTTTAGTAAGGTTTTAACGAGGCATAATCCTAAATGGCATCCAAGGGGGAGTGTTGTGATAAGAATGATTATGTGGATGCCGTTTATTATGGGCGGCTCATGTTCTCAAGGATGAATGCATTAAAGAAATTTGAAAATGTAAATCTTCCTTCGCCTATAAATAGAGAAGCAACTGAGGGACAATAACACACATCAATAAACAATTCTCTCTCTTTATGTTGCAATATTTCTTTCTCTCTTTTTATATTTCTTTATTTTATATTTGTTACCTCTTCTTTATTTATTTATTTAGTTATTTCATAACAGTAATAAAGTGGGACCAATATTAAAGGAGAAAAATATCTCCACTAAATCCAAAGCTCCTAAGAAAATCTCAAAAGAAATAAAGATATTCTTGAACCTTCTTCTCCCCCAAATCGAAGTGCCATGACCTGGATGTGAAGGCTATTGAAATGGTTATGCTTGAAAGTATGTGACACATGAACAAAGAATATCATAAGGTCTTCCAAATGGCTAAAAACTCAAAAAAATTTCTGGAGGCTCATATCGCTAACAATGGCTTCTTGAATTAATCTCTGTCTTCATCCCAAATTAATGGTGGTGCTTAGGCCGCAGACTGGCTGTGGGGATGGTAGACCTCCTAATGTTGTCATGGGTGAGTTGTCAGGAACCATAAAAATAATGCAAATATTTCCCAAGCAATGTCTGATGCCAGACAAAGGGCAAATGCCCAGAGTTAACGTTAGGCCTTTGTGACTTTTTTCTTATTTTTGTTTTCTTAGAATATCATCTGTTGGAATTGTAGAGGGGTAGGAGGTAAAACTTTTCCAACCTTGATCAAAGACCTTCGATGTGAGTATAATAGCATTGTTTTTATTCTTTTGGAAACTCAGTTAGAAGAGATCATATGCAGGCAGTAATAAATGAATTAGGTTTTAACAACTCACTTGCAGTTGAGGCTTAGGGATGATCAGGTGGAATTTGGTGTTTGTGCGACTCAAATTTTTGGAGAGTAAATGTTTTGTACTACTGTAATCAGTTTATCCATCTTCAGATATCTAATAATAACTTGACTCCATGACTCCTTACTGTTGTTTATGGTTCTCCTAAAAAAGTTAATAGAAGAATTTTATGGAATAATTTGAAGAGTTTTGCTAGTAAAATTACTAATTCTTGGTGCATTATGGGAGATTTCAATGCCCTCCTTAATGACTACGAAAGAAGAGGTAATGTTGTTAAAACTGATTTTAGAGTTGGCGCTAATTTTTAAGCTTGTGTTTCTGAGTGTGGTTTAGGATATTATGGGTGGCCTTTTACTTGGAGACATGGAAATTTTGTTGAGAGATTTGGTCGGGATCTTAGTAATTTAGATTGACAAATTATATTTCCGCAAGCCCTATACTCCAGTCAGACCACTCCCCTCTTTGTATGTAATTTTCTATAGCGACTTAGCTAACAAAGGCAGAAGGCCCTTACGTTTTTTTATTCATGGTTGTCCCATCCTGATTTCAATAATATGGTAAGTAGGTGTTAAAAAATCTTGGTCAAATTCTCTAAAAAATTTTATGAAATCCCTTATTGATTGGAATTCTTTGGTCTTTGGGGTATTTTAAGAAGGAAGGAAAAAATTTTGAGGAGATTAAATGGTATTGATAATCATCTAAGTCTGGACAGTAATCGATTTCTTGAGGACTTACAATTTTAGCTATGCAAAAAGTATGAAGTGGTATTGGCCTATGAGGAGCTCTTATGGTACTAAAAATCCAGAAGTAAATGGCTGAAATTTGGAGCCTGATGAGCGGATAATTTATACGCTTTTTGGCACTGTTTTTAGTATATTTTTAGTACATTTTAGTTAGTTTTTAGTATGTTTTTATTAGTTTTTATTTAAAATTCACTTTTCTGGGCTTTACTATGAGTTTGTGTGTTTTTCTGTGATTTCAGGTAATTTCTGGCTGAAATTGAGGGACCTGAGCAAAAATCTGATTCAGAGGCTGAAAAATCTGACCTCCCTGCACTCGAAGTGAATTTTCTGGAGCTACCAAAGCCCAATTAGCGCGCTCTCAATTGCGTTGGAAAGTAGACATCCTGGGCTTTCCAGCAATTTATAATAGTCCATACGTTGCCCCAGATTTGATGGCCCAAACCGGTGTTGCAAATCAGCTTCAGAATTCCCGGCGTTTAACGCCGGAACTGGCACAAAAATTGGAGTTAAACGCCCAAACTGGCACAAAAGCTGGCGTTTAACTCCAGAAAAAGTCTCTACACATGAAAGCTTCAATGCTCAGCCCAAGCTCACACCAACTGGACCCCGGAAGTGGATTTTTACGTCATTTACTCATTACTGTATATCCTAGGTTACTAGTTCACTATAAATAGGATATTTTGACATTGTATCTTTACCGGATGACACATTACACATTTCTTATTGTATCTTCTACAGCATGAGCCTCTAAACCCCATGGTTGGGGGTGAGGAGCTCTGCTGTATCTTGATGGATTAATGCAATCACTACTGTTTTTCATTCAATCACGCTTGCTTCTATTCTAAGATATCACTTGTTCTTCAACTTGATGAATGTGATGATCCATGACACTCATCATCATTCTCTCCTATGAATGTGTGCCTGACAACCACCTCCGTTCTACTTTAGATTGAGTGAATATCTCTTGGATTCCTTAATCAGAATCTTTGTGGTATAAGCTAGAATTGATGGCGGCATTTAAGAGAATCCGGAAGGTCTAAACCTTGTCTGTGGTATTCTGAGTAGGATTCAAGGATTGAATGACTGTGATGAGCTTCAAACTCCTGAGGGCTGGGCGTTAGTGACAGACGCAAAAGAATCACTGGATTCTATTCCAACCTGATTGAGAACCGACAGATGATTAGCCATGCTGTGACAGAGCGCGTTGAACATTTTCACTGAGAGGATGGGAGGTAGCCATTGACAACGGTGAAACCCTACATACAGCTTGCCATGGAAGGAGCCTTGCGTGCATGAAGAAGAAGACAGTAGGAAAGCAGAGATTCAGAAGATAGAGCATCTCCAAAATCTCAACCTGTTCTCCATTACTGTAAAACAAGTATTTATTTCATGTTCTTTTACTCTTCACAATTAAACCTGAGAATTATTGATATCCTGACTAAGAGTTACAAGATAACCATAGCTTGCTTCAAGCCGACAATCTCCGTGGGATCGACCTTTACTCACGTAAGGTATTACTTGGACGACCCAGTGCACTTGCTGGTTAGTTGTGCGGAATTGCAAGAGTGTGATTGCAATTTCGTGCACCAAGTTTTTGGCGCCGTTGCCGGGGATTGTTCGAGTTTGGACAACTGACGGTGTATCTTGTTGCTTAGATTAGGGCTGTTTTATTTTTGTTGGTTTAGAGTCTTTTATTTGAGTTTAGTTTCATATTTTAATTCTGGTGTCAATCTCATGTTTTTGTTTTCTTTTAATTTTTCGAATTTGCATGTTCTTAGTCCCTTCTTGATCTTTAAAAAATTCTAAGTTTGGTGTCTTCTTTGTGTTTTCCTTTAAATTTTCGAAAATGTGTTTAATTTTCTAAAAATTTTAAGTTTGGTGTCATTTTGTTGTTTTTCTCTTTCCTCATTTCAAAAATCAAATCTTTTTCAAAATAATTTTCAATCATATCTTTTTAATTGCTAATTCCAAAATCTTTTTAATTAATTAATTGATTTAGTTTTCAATTTGCTTTGATTTTATTTTCTTTTAGTTTTCGAAATTTTACTTTATTTTCTTTTCCATTTATTTTATTATTTTCGGTCAATTTTAATTAAAAACAAAAAATATATATATAATAATATCCATATCATCTCCCTTTCTCCATCATGGACCTAAGTGGAATTGAGCAGTCCAGAAGGACTCTGGGGTCATATGCTAACCCCATCACAGCTGCATATGGGAGTAGCATCTGTATACCTCCCATTAAAGCAAGCAGCTTTGAGCTAAACCCTCAACTCATTATCATGGTGCAGCAAAACTGCCAGTATTTCGGTCTTCTACAGGAAGAACCTACTGAGTTTCTAGCACAGTTCTTACAAATTACTGACACAGTATGTGATAAAGAGGTGGATCAGGATGTCTACAGATTATTACTGTTTCCATTTGCTGTAAAAGATCAAGCTAAGAGGTGGTTAAATAACCAACCCACAGCAAGCATAAAAACATGGAGACAGTTATCAGACAAATTCCTGAATCAATTTTACCCTCCAAAAAGGATGACACAGCTAAGGCTGGACATCCAAGGCTTTAAACAAGAGGACAATGAATCCCTTTATAATGCTTGGGAGAGGTACAGAGGTATGCTAAGAAAATGCCCCTCTGAAATATTTTCAGAGTGGGTACAGTTAGACATCTTCTATTATGGGCTCACAGAAAAAGCTCAGATGTCTTTAGACCACTCAGCTGGTGGATCTATACACATGCGGAAGATGATTGAAGAGGCTCAAGAGCTTATAGATACAGTTGCTAGAAATCAACATTTATACTCAAGCAGCGAGTCCTCTATAAAAGAAGAAGCTATGGCAGTAACTGCTGATACTAACCCTCAAGAACAGATGGTTGAGCTTAATCAGCAATTACTCATGATGACAAAACAGTTAGCAGAATTTAAAGAGATGCTCCAAGAAACTAAAATTGCTAACAAGAATATGGAAGCACAATTAAATCAGACAAGATAGCAACTATCTAAACAGATAACAGAAGAATGCCAAGCTGTTAAATTAAGGAGTGGAAAAACATTGAATGTATCAACTCAAAGCAGCAGAAAGCTAAGAAAGAAACAACTGACAGAGGATAACCAAATCACTATCCAAAATCCCTCTGAGGACAGTAAGAGCCCAGAGAGGAATACTTCTGGCTTTCACACGCCAGAAAGGGGGGAAAAGTTGGCGTTAAACGCCCATTCCCTGCCCAGTTCTGGCGTTCAAACGCCAGCAAGGGGGGAAAAGTTGGCGTTAAACGCCCATTCCTCACCCAATCCTGGCGTTCAAACGCCAATGAGGAATCAGACACCTGAGAGTGCTGATAGTAACCCCTCTAAGAAGGCTTCTCCAACCACTTCTGTAGGAAATAAACCTGCAGCAACTAAGGTTGAAGAGTATAAAGCCAAGATGCCTTATCCTCAGAAACTCCGCCAAGCGGAACAGGATAAGCAATTTGCCCGCTTTGCAGACTATCTCAGGACTCTTGAAATAAAGATTCTGTTTGCAGAAGCATTTGAGCAAATACCTTCTTATGCTAAGTTCATGAAAGAGATCTTAAGTCATAAGAAGGATTGGAGAGAAACTGAAAAAGTGTTTCTCACTGAAGAATGCAGTGCAGTCATTCTGAAGAGCTTACCAGAGAAGCTTCAAGATCTAGGAAGCTTTATGATACCATGCACATTAGAAGGTGCTTGTACCAAGACAGCCCTATGTGACCTTGGAGCAAGTATCAATCTAATACCCGCATCCACTATCAGAAAGCTTGGGCTGACTGAAGAAGTCAAACCAACCCGGATATGCCTCCAACTTGCTGATGGCTCCATTAAACACCCATCAGGCATAATTGAGGACATGATTGTCAAGGTTGGGCCATTCGCCTTCCCAACTGACTTTGTAGTGCTGAAAATGGAGGAGCACAAGAGTGCAACTCTCATCCTAGGAAGACCCTTCCTAGCAACTGGACGAACTCTCATTGATGTACAAAAAGGGGAAATGACCCTGAGAGTCAATGAGGATGAGTTCAGGTTGAATGTTGTCAAAGCTATGCAGCATCCAAACACATCAAATGACTGCATGAGCACTGATATTATTGACTCTTTAGTGGAAGAGATCAATATGACTGAGTGTCTCAAATCAGAGCTAGAGGATATCTTTAAAGATGTTCAGCCTAACCTGGAGGAACCAAAGGAAATAAAAGAACCTCTAAAAATTCCTCAGGAAGAGGATAAGCCTCCTAAACCCGAGCTCAAGCCACTACCACCATCCCTGAAGTACGCATTTCTGGGAGAAGTGACTCTTTTCCAGTGATTATAAGCTCTGCTTTAAACTCACAGGAAGAGGAAGCACTAATTCAAGTGCTAAGGACACATAAGACAGCTCTTGGGTGGTCCATAAGTGATCTTAAAGGCATTAGCCCAGCAAGATGCATGCACAAGATCCTATTTGAAGATAATGCCAAGCCAGTGGTTCAACCACAGAGGCGGCTAAATCCAGCCATGAAGGAGGTGGTGCAGAAAGAGGTCACTAAGTTATTAGAGGCTGGGATTATTTATCCTATTTCTGATAGCCCCTGGGTGAGCCCTGTCCAAGTTGTCCCCAAGAAAGGAGGCATGACAGTGGTTCATAATGAAAAAAAATGAACTGGTTCCCACAAGAACAGTTACAGGATGGCGTATGTGTATTGACTACAGAAGGCTCAATACAGCCACCAGAAAGGATATTTTTCCTTTACCATTCATAGACCAGATGCTAGAGAGACTAGCAGGTCATGAATATTATTGCTTTTTGGATAGCTATTCAGGTTACAACTAAATTGCAGTAGATCCTCAGGACCAAGAAAAAACAGCATTTACATGTCCTTCTGGAGTATTTGCCTACAGAAGGATGCCTTTTGGTCTGTGCAATGCACCTGCAACCTTTCAGAGGTGCATGCTCTCTATCTTCTCAGATATGGTAGAGAAATTTCTGGAAGTCTTCATGGATGACTTTTTAGTATTTGGAGACTCATTCAACTTCTGCCTTAACCATCTAGCACTTGTTCTGAAAAGATGCCAAGAGACCAACCTAGTTTTAAACTAGGAAAAATGTCACTTCATGGTGATTGAGCGGATTATCCTTGGGCATAAAATTTCAAGCAAAGGAATAGAGGTGGATCAAGTAAAGGTAGAGGTAATTGAAAAATTACCACCACCTGCCAATGTTAAGGCAATCAGAAGCTTTCTGGGACATGCAGGATTCTACAGAAGGTTTATAAAGGATGTTTCAAAAACTGCAAAACCTCTGAGTAACCTGCTAGCTGCTGACACACTATTTGTGTTTGACACACAGTGTCTGCAGGCATTTGAGACCCTGAAAGCCAAGCTGGTCACAACACCAGTCATCTCTGCACCAGACTGGACATTACCATTTGAACTAATGTGTGATGCCAGTGACCATGCCATTGGTGCAGTGTTGGGACAGAGGCATAACAAGCTTCTGCACGTCATTTATTATGCCAGCCGTGTTCTAAATGATGCACAGAAGAATTACACAACCACAGAAAAAGAGTTACTTGTAGTGGTCTATGCCATTGACAAGTTTAGATCCTACTTAGTGGGGTCAAAAGTGATTGTTTACACTAACCATGCTGCTCTTAAATTCTTACTCACAAAGCTGGATTTAAAACCCAGGCTCATAAGGTGGGTATTGCTTCTGCAAGAGTTTGATATAGAAATAAGAGACAGAAAAGGGATAGAGAACCAGGTAGTTGATCATTTGTCCCGAATTGAACCAGTAGCTGGGGCGTCCCTCCCTTCTACTGAGATCTCTGAAACCTTTCCAGATGAGCAACTCTTTGCCATCCAGGAAGAACCATGGTTTGCAGATATTGCAAATTATAAAGCTGTGAGGTTCATACCACAGGAGTACAGCAGGGTGCAAAGAAAAAAATTAATTTCAGATGCCAAGTACTACCTATGGGATGAGTCATATCTCTTTAAGAGATGTGCAGACGGAATAATCCGCAGATGTGTACCTAGAGAGGAAGCACAAAGGATCCTGTGGCATTGCCATGGATCGCAGTTTGGGGGGACATTTTGGAGGTGAGCGAACAGCCAATAAGGTCCTCCAATGCGGATTCTACTGGCCTACTATCTATAGGGATGCCCGGGAGTTTGTGCGTAACTGTGACAGTTGCCAAAGAGCTGGTAACTTGCCTTATGGTTACGCCATGCCTCAACAAGGGATCCTAGAGATTGAATTGTTTGATGTATGGGGAATTGACTTCATGGGTCCCTTCCCACCATCATACTCAAACACTTATATTCTAGTGGCAGTAGACTATGTGTCTAAATGGGTAGAAGCCATTGCCACACCCAATAATGATACCAAGACCGTACTGAAATTCTTACAGAAACACATCTTCAGCAGGTTTAGTGTTCCCAGAGTACTAATCAGTGATGGGGGCACTCATTTCTGCAATAAACAGCTGTACTCTGCTATGGTCCGATATGGAATTACCCACAAAGTGGCAACTCCATATCACCCACAGACAAATGGGCAAGCTGAAGTCTCTGATAGAGAGCTAAAAAGAATCCTGGAACAGACTGTTATTGCCCGTAGAAAGGATTGGGCAAGGAGCTTGGATGATGCTCTGTGGGCATACAGAACAGCCTTCAAGACTCCTATAGGAACCTTTCTATACCAACTTGTGTATGGGAAGGCTTGTCATCTGCCCGTGGAACTGGAACATAAAGCCTACTGGGCAACCAGATTCCTAAACATGGATGCTAAGTTAGCTGGTGAAAAAAGATTGCTCCAGCTAAATGAGCTAGAGGAGTTCAGACTCAATGCCTTTGAAAATGCAAAAATTTATAAGGAAAAGGCAAAGAAGTGGCATGACAAGAAGTTGTCATCCAGAGTCTTTGAGCCAGGACAAAAAGTTCTACTCTTCAACTCTAGGCTCAGACTATTCCCAGGAAAACTTAAATCCCGGTGGAGGGGTCCGTATGTGATTACAGAGGTCTCATCATATGGATATGTTGAGCTTCAAGATATTGATTCTGATAAAAAGTTCATTGTTAATGGACAAAGGATCAAACATTATCTTGAAAGCAATTTTGAGAAAAGAATCCTCAACACTGAGGCTTGAATGAATCTCAGTAAAAGGTCCAGCTAAAGACAATAAAGAAGCGCTTGCTGGGAGGCAACCCAGTCATTAGCAGGTTATCTATTCTATTTAATAAAAGTTTGATACATATTCTTAAAGGGCAATCATCAAAATTGAAGGAATTCACAGAGTTACAGAAGGATTCAGTGCAAAAAGCAGAGAAAAGGAGCTTGCTGGTGAAAAAATGCCAGTAAGGGGTACTCTAGGCGTTAAACGCCAGAATGGATACCATTCTGGGCGTTTAACGCCAGTAAAGGTACCATTTTGGGCGTTTAGCAAAATGCCCAGTGATAAAGGGGTTTCTGGCGTTTAAGGTCAGTGATCCCGGAAGTTAAATTCGATCTGAAAGAAGATGAATATCTGGAGATCCAAGAGCAAATTCGAAACAGAGGATGGGAAGTTCTAACCAACCCTGAGACAAAGGTTGGAAGAAACATGGTTTAGGAATTCTACTCAAATCTGTGGCTGACAGATAAGCAGAGAATGACTGAAACTGCTTTTCATACCTACAGAACCATGGTCAGAGGGAGAATTATTTACTTCCATCTGGACAAAATAAGAGAGGTCTTCAAATTGCCTCAACTGCAAGATGATCCTGAATTCTTTAATAGGAGAATGGTGAGAGCAGATAAGGGGTTGGATCAAGTTCTAGAGGACATATGCCTCCCTGGAACTAAGTGGACAACCAATTCAAAAGGTGTTCCAAACCAACTCAAGAGGGGAGATCTCAAACCAATTGCAAGAGGGTGGCTAGACTTCATTGGGCATTCCATATTGCCCACTAGCAACCGTTCTGAGGTCACTATCAAGAGAGAAGTGATGATTCATTGCATTATGCTGGGAAAAGAAGTGGAGGTTCATCATCTGATTGCTTGTGAGATTTACACAATTGCAAACAAGAATTCCACTGAAGCCAAACTGGCTTACCCAAGCTTAATCTCCTTGCTATGTAAAGATGCTGGGGTGAGGATGGGAGTAGATGAATTCATCCCAATTGAACATCCAATCACCAAGAAGTCAATGGAAGGACAAATGCAAGATAATTCTATCAAAAGGAGGGCACAGGAGTTCCTCCCTGAACTCCCTGAAATTGACTACTGGATCCGCCTAGAAGCATCTGTTGCCAAGCTGCAAGAAGCTATGGAACAAAATAAGGAAGAACAGCAGAATCAAAACTACATGCTCTGCAAATTGCTGAAGGAACAAGAGAAGCAGGGGCGTGAGCTACAGGAGCTGAAACGCCAGAAGCTCTCCCTTGAAGGGTCAAATACCCCACAAGTTGAGGGAGCATCCACTTCTCAAGATCAAGGTTGTTGAGTCCTAACTCTGTGATAACCTCTATCATTAGGAGTCTATTTTAGAGTCATTTAAATTTTTGTTTTCTATTACTATTAGTCTTATCTTATGTTTATCTTTGAGTCTTGTTTTTAATTCATGATTAATAAAATTTAATGTCTATGCCTTAAAGATATGAATGTCCTATGAATTCATCACCTCTCTTAAATGAAAAATGCTTTAATCACAAAAGAACAAGAAGTGCAAGATTTCGAATTCATCTCTGAAACTAGTTGAATAAGCTTGATGTGGTGACAATACTTTTTGTTTTCTGAATGAATGCTTGAACGCATATTTCTTTTGAATTTGTTGATTAAAGAATGTTAAACTTGTTGGCTCTTGAAAGAATGATGAAAAAGGAGAAATGTTATTGAGGATCTGAAAAATCATCAAATTGATTCTTGAAGCAAGAAAAAAAGCAGTGAATTAAAAAAAAAACCAAAAAAAAGAAAAAAGAGAGAGAGAGATAAAAAGTGATCCAAGGCAAAAAGAGTGTGCTTAAGAACCCTGGACACCTCTAATTGGGGACTCTAGCAAAGCTGAGTCACAATTTGAAAAGGTTCACCCAGTTATGTGTTTGTGGCATGTATGTATCCGGTGGTAATACCGGAAGACAGAGTGCTTTGGGCCACAGCCAAGACTCATAAAGTAACTGTGTTCAAGAATCATCATACTTAACTAGGAGAATCAATAATACTATTTGAATTCTGAGTTCTTATAGATGCCAATCATTCTAAACTTCAAAGGATAAAGTGAGATGCCAAAACTATTCAGAGGCAAAAAGCTACTAGTCCCGCTCATCTAATTGGAGCTAAGTTTCATTGATATTTTGGAGTCTATAGTATATTCTCTTCTTTTTATCCTATTTGATTTTCAGTTGCTTGGGGACAAGCAACAATTTAAGTTTGGTGTTGTGATAAGCGGATAATTTATACGCTTTTTGGCACTATTTTTAGTATGTTTTTAGTACATTTTAGCTAGTTTTTAGTATGTTTTTATTAGTTTTTATTTAAAATTCACTTTTCTGGGCTTTACTATGAGTTTATGTGTTTTTCTGTGATTTCAGGTAATTTCTGGCTGAAATTGAGGGACCTGAGCAAAAATCTGATTCAGAGGCTGAAAAAGGACTGCAGATGCTGTTGGATTCTGACCTCCCTGTACTCGAAGTGAATTTTCTGGAGCTACAAAAGCCCAATTAGCGCGCTCTTAATTGCGTTGGAAAGTAGACATCCTGGGCTTTCCAGCAATTTATAATAGTCCATACTTTGCCCCAGATTTGATGGCCAAACCGGCATTGCAAATCAGCTTCAGAATTCCCGGCGTTTAACGCTGGAACTGGCATAAAAGTTGGAGTTAAACGCCCAAACTGGCACAAAAGCTGGCATTTAACTCCAAAAAAAGTTTCTACACATGAAAGCTTCAATGCTCAGCCCAAGCTCACACCAACTGGACCCCAGAAGTGGATTTTTACGTCATTTACTCATTCCTGTATATCCTAGGTTACTAGTTCACTATAAATAGGATATTTTGACATTGTATCTTTACCGGATGACACATTACACATTTCTTATTGTATCTTCTACAGCATGAGCCTCTAAACCCCATGGTTGGGGGTGAGGAGCTCTGCTGTGTCTTGATGGATTAATGCAATCACTACTGTTTTTCATTCAATCATGCTTGCTTCTATTCTAAGATATCACTTGTTCTTCAACTTGATGAATGTGATGATCCGTGACACTCATCATCATTCTCTCCTATGAATGTGTGCCTGACAACCACCTCCGTTCTTCTTTAGATTGAGTGAATATCTCTTGGATTCCTTAATCAGAATCTTCGTGGTATAAGCTAGAATTGATGGCGGCATTTAAGATAATCCGGAAGGTCTAAACCTTGTCTGTGGTATTCTGAGTAGGATTCAAGGATTGAATGACTGTGATGAGCTTCAAACTCCTGAGGGCTGGGCGTTAGTGACAGACGCAAAAGAATCACTGGATTCTATTCCAACCTGATTGAGAACTGACAGATGATTAGCCATGCTGTGAGAGAGCGCATTGAACATTTTCACTGAGAGGATGGGAGGTAGCCATTGACAACAGTGAAACCCTACATACAGCTTGCCATGGAAGGAGCCTTGCGTGCATAAAGAAGAAGACAGTAGAAAATCAGAGATTCAGAAGATAGAGCATCTCCAAAACCTCAACCTGTTCTCCATTACTGGAAAACAAGTATTTATTTCATGTTCTTTTACTCTTCACAATTAAACCTAAGAATTATTGATATCCTGACTAAGAGTTACAAGATAACCATAGCTTGCTTCAAGCCAACAATCTCCGTGGGATCGACCCTTACTCACGTAAGGTATTACTTGGACGACCCAGTGCACTTGATGGTTAGTTGTGCGGAATTGCAAGAGTGTGATTGCAATTTCGTTTACCAGAGCCCATAATACTAAGTACATCCATGGCTCCACCAGATGAAAACAAGAAAAAAAAAGAATTTTATATATTTAAAAGGATGATGGTTCATGGTTAAATGATAAAGAGGATTTGAAAAGTTGAGGTTCCCTTTATTCTTAATCATGCTTTTCAAAACCTTAATGATTTCGATATTGAGATGATGGATCAGTTTGTATCACTAAGGAGATTAAGGATGCCATCTTTGCCATGGGTTGTCTTAAAGCTCTAGGGACAGACGGTATTTAGGCTATCTTTTACTAACAACAATGGAATAGTGTGGCCAATGATCTTTGTAATTTAGTTCAAGATATCCTTAGACACATTGCTTTGATCAGTGATATTAATGAGACTCTTATTACCCTTATTTCCAAGGTTGAACATATCTCAAGTCTTAATCAGATGACCCATAAGTCTTTGCAATGCTTCCTATAAAGTGGTCACCAAAATCCTAGTAAAATAGTCCTACTCAATGTGGTTTTGTTCCTGGAAGGCATAGTTCTAATAATATTATGATCACCCAAAATGTTATTTGGTGCGGACAAGAGGACTATCCACATCTTAATCGGCAAGTATACCAGGTTTTCCAAGTAATACCTCAGGTGAGTGAGGGTCGATCCCATAAGGATTGTTGGACTGAGCAACAATAGTTAACTGATTGGCTTAGTTAGGAAAACAAAAAAGGTTGATTGTTGGTTGAATTCGTATAAAACAATAACAGAAGAATAAAGAAAACAATAACAGGTTTGGTATAAAAATAGTGAGAGAAAACAGTTAAGGTTTCAGAGATGTTTACTTTTCTGGATTAAAAGTTCTTACCAACTATTTTACCAATGCATGATTCATTTCAGGGCAAACTGTAAATGTCTAGACCCTAATCTCTTAGTGATTTAGCCTCTTCTAACCTTTATTAACCGCCACTCTCGTGGTCACTTAATTCTGATTAGAGGGTTAAGTTCAAATCTAGTTTATGGCCACAGAAACCCTAATTACCCAAAGCTAACAGGATTATATGTCACATATCCCAATTAGTTCATATAATTAGCAATTTTGGAGGAATTTGTTTTCAAGCTCTTGTTCAAGCGAGATAATTATCTCGAGAATCACAAGAACTCATGTAGAATAAGGGTCATACTCTCGTTCCACCCAAATTCATAAGATTAAGAACGAAAACAATCCTTGAAATTGAATTAGTACATAATTAAAATAGAAAAGAAATAGTCTTAATCCATAGAAATAAACAGAGCTCCTAACCTTAACCAAAGAGGTTTAGTTGCTCATGACTTACAGAGAAAACTAGGGTTCTTCCAAGAGTATGCAAAAAGTTAGAAGGTTTGAATTCTTCTAAAAAGAGAATATTTTCCCTTTTATATCTAACCTAATTTGATTCAGAAATAAAATAAAATATTAAATTCTAAAACTAAAAGATATTGTTTGTAAATAGAAATTACAAAAAGAAAATAAAATAAAACAAATAAATGCTAAATCCACTTGAGATGCCATAAGAGGGGATTTTCGGACAGCAGCCTGGCCCCTAACGCCATAATGGACATTTAGCACCCTAGAGGGGACGGCAACATTTTTGTTTAGCACCCAGGGAGGTATTGCCAACTTTTCTGTTTCAGCTCAAAACTCTGCCAAATTGCTTCGAAGTTCACCTGAAATTATAAAAATACAAGAACAACTCAAAGTATCATACAAAGAAGATTTTTGCATTGAAATAATATAAAATTAAATAAATTCTAACTAAAAATAACTAGAAAATGAAGGGAAAAAAGGTAAGATGCTTACACATCACAATACCAAACTTAAACTGTTGCTTGTTTTCAAGCAACCAAAATAGTATAAGACCAAGAAGAGAAAATGTTTGAGACTTGAGTTGTCATTTAAGCTCAGGTCTAGTTACTGAATGGGGCTAATGACACTCTAATTCTGAATAGGTTTGACATCTCACTATCCTTTGAAGCTCAGAAATATTAGTATCCTTCAGAACTAGAACTGGAATGATATTATAGATTCTCTTCTTTAGGCTCTAATTGATTCTTGAACATAACTTTTTTCTTTTCATTTCTTTGGTGCTTTTCACCTTGAGCCTAGCCATGACTCTAAATGTTTTTTCTTCAAGCTTAACTTGAAATAAGAGAACCACAAGCACTTAATTGAGGAACTCTTTGAGTTCTAGTTTCTTTTTTTCTTTTTCTTTTCTCCAGACAATGCTGCTCAGAGCCTTTGGCATACTCTGTAACAGTAATTGGTCACAACTTTAAGTGTTCAGTCTCAAGGGTTATTTGACACTTTCATACCCATCCGAGTGATCAGCCTCTCAATGTCGATTGGGATATCTCCCTCAATGTGAGCTCAAGCTGCTGCACATAGGCAGTAAATGAGGTGAGAGAAAGCCAGTCTCGCAGAGGTGAAGGATTTGTTAGCTATCCTGTAAAGCTCTTATGGGATCACCTCATGTACCTCTACCTCATTGCCGAGCATGATACAGTGAATCATCACTGCTTGGTCAATGGTAACCTCAGAGTAGTTACTCATAGGGATGGTGGAGTGTTGGATAAACTCCAATAATTCTCGAGAAACTGGCTTAAGATCATGCCTACTCAGCTGGTAAGGCTGACCTTTAGCATCCCTCATCCACTGAGCTCCGGGTAAGCACATGTCAGCAAGGATCTGATCCAACCGCGGGTCAGTGTTGACCCTTCGAGTGTAGGAAGAGGGTCCTCTCGTGACTGTGGTAATTGTAGTGTCACCCTCACACTTTTCGGGCTAAAACCCATGATGCACCCTCTGATTCCGCTGCGCCAGTTCTTTGGATCCGGGTTCACGCCTCTAACATGCTTGTAAGTGACCCAACCTCAGTTACAGGGTTGGTCAGAACTTTCCAATCCCGCCTTAGAATATCATCTTTGATCTCTGGATGTTTTATGGACTGAAATCAATGATTCTTCTTCTTCTCACAAAGCTTCAGTGGTTCTTTTTATTGACTCCAATGACATCCTTGTATGTGATCCAAAGGTTGCCATAAAATTCCTGAATCATCAATTGTCCAACCTCAATATGTGGATCTGGAACTAGATTTCCGGATATTTATTCAGTTGAAGTGCAAACATCACTTCCGAAATCACAGGTTTCTTGTAAGTAACATAAAAAATGCTCCTCATGTAATTCGGAGTGGAATCTCCATGAATTATGAGAACCGATGGCCGGCTCCTTGCCTTTCCTCTTTCTTGAGGACTTAATAGTTTTTGGTGCTATGAAAGTAAACAGAAAAACTACAAGCAAAGTGGCAATACCAAACTTGAATCGTTGTTTGTCCCCGAGCAAGAGAGAATTTAGCAAAGAGGAAGAAAGAGGAAATAGTGGGGAAGAGCTACTGGGTAGAATAAGGCTAAATAAAAAGGAATGGAAATAATGCAAGTAAAAAATTGAATTAAGTTAAATAAAATTAAAAAAAGGGTAATGAAAAGATGTAAATAAAGAAGAAGGACGTAAGTGAGGGAAGTGGTTTTGTGAAGTGGATTTGTTGTGTGTGGCTAATACGAAGGGGGGTATATTGTTATTGTGGGTTAATTGAGTGGGAGGGTGGGGTATATATATAAGAGGGGGTGGTCACATTGGTATATATAATTGAATGGGAAGGGGTCACGTGTGTTATATAGGGAAGTGGGTGAGAGGAGTAGGCTACGGTCAAAGGGGTGACCTTGGGAAGGGAGTGGTGTTGTGAGTTGAGGGTTTTGGGGAAGGAAAAGAAAAGGATGGAAAATCACGAGGAGATTCGGTCAAAGGGTGCAAGATATAGGTTGGGATGGATGGGATGGTCCATGGAGATTTGGGGAAAGTAAAATTGTCAAGGGCTATTGGTTTTCGAATCCATGAGATTCTTTCCCCAATTTGCATGATTTCCTTCGCATATAACAAAACAATGTAGCTGGTGCCAAACTAAAAAAAAGTGAAGTTTGGCGCCGTGATCCTAGTATGTATTGTCTTCTCCTTGCGCCAAACTTGGTGTAGCTCAAATTTGGTGCCACCTCTGACACCCTCTTTTTTCGAAGCCAAACTTCAGGGGGGCCAAGTTTGGCACCCCTTGGCAGAGAGTAATGCCTCCTTTCATTTGATGTTGGAGTTTCTTCACAATTTATGTCGATTGTGGCGCCAAACTTGGAAATCCTAAGTTTGGCGCCACCCCTCCAGGGTAATGTCTTCAATTTGCACGCATCACATGTAGCGCTAAACATGGAAATCTTATGTTTGGCTCCACTCTTCCAAGATTTTGTTTCACTTTTACATCATTTCTGGTGCCAAAATTGGACTTCCAAAGTTTGGCGCCACCCAGTCTGTAGCAGATTCCTTCAGGGTGGTCAAAATTCCTTTAAATTGCACCTATTTCTTTTCTAAACACTCTGCATGATCAAAATCCACATAAAACAAAGGAAAAATTGTAGAAATTCAACAAAACTAAATAAAGTCAAAGTATAAATCAAAATTAAGGATATAGAACATCAGGTTGCCTCCCGACAAGCCCTTCTTTACTCTCACTAACTTGACGGTTAGTTCTGCTAAGTCAGCAGATGAGTGGACCTTTGGCGATCAATGTCGCCTCCAAAATAATGCTTCAACCTCTAGTCATTTACCGTGAATCTTCTATCAGAGTTCTCTTCCTGAATTTCTACATGACCATACGGTGATGCTCTAGTTAGCACAAATGGTCATAATCACTAGGACTTCAGCTTCTCGGGAAAGAGTTTGAGTCTTGAATTAAACAATAGGACTTTCTGACCTGGCTCAAAAACTCTTATGGAAATCTTCTTGTCATGCCATATTTTGGTCCTTTCTTTATTGAGCTTGGCATTCTGATAAGCAGAATATCTGAACTCATCAAGCTCATTTAGTTGGAGAATCTGCTTTATTCCTGCAGCCTTGGTGTCAAAGTTTAGAAACTTTGTTGCCCAGTATGCTCTATGCTCCAACTCAACTGGCAAGTGATAGGCTTTACCATAGACCAACTGATAAGGAGACATGCCGATAGGAGTCTTGAGTGTTATCCGGTATGCCCAGAGAGCATCATCAAGCTTCCTAGACCAATTCTTTCTTGAAGTACTGACGGTCTTCTCAAGAATCCTCTTGAGTTCCCTATTAAAAACCTCAACCTGTCCACTCTTCTGAGGGTGGTAGGGGGTTGCCACCATATGACGGATTCCATATCTCTGCAGAAGTGAGTCCAGCTGTTTGTTGCAGAATTGGCTTCGTCCATCACTAATAAGTGTCCTTGGGACATGACAATGACCAAGAGCATAGGTTTGCATTTTTACACTAAAAATAGAATTTGTCCGTTGTAAGTATAATCCAAACCCAACAATGAGCATCAATCAAATGTAATATTCAAATCAATTATAAACCAAGATCAAGAGTAATTCAACTTCGGGTCGTTCTTCCTTAGGATGCAATTGGAGTGTTACACTTTTGGTTGTGGGGGCAAAAATGGGGTTTTGAAATCAAAGAACAAAAGATTAAATGAACTTAAGAAATAAAAGAACTAAAGAATGATCAAAATTGTTATTTAAGCAAGTAAAAAGGAAGTAAGGTCAAAACTAGTGAAAATGCAAGATATGTAATAAAGAGCCTTGACTTGGGAATAAGGATCTAACGAATCCTATCATCGTCATAACCACAACTATGGCAATTATGATGAGTCAATCTCGCTTAGTTAACCCCTAACATCGAGGAGTAAGTCAAGTAAGCATAATTGACCTTAATCCATAAGTCCTAACTAACTTATCAAACTAATTGATAAAAAGCTAGCATCAATGGAAACAAGAGTCAACTAACTACCCAAGAATTACCACTAAATGTCGGACATCATGACTCTAGTATTCTAGGAACTCAAACCCCAAGCCAAGGTGGGAAAATCTACTCAAAATCTAAAGTTGGCATTTTCACAAACACCTTGTGGGCATAAAAACAAAATATGAAAATTTGCAAGGAAAATTAGAAAATATAACCAACTATCAACAATATCAACAAGAGACAAGCAATCAAGCATAAAGAAAGCATAAGATATGAAATTCATTAATAAAAACTTCAAGAAACTCAAAATTACAATTATAAACAAGTAACTTGAACCAAAGCAAATGAAAGTAAATGTGCTATAATTAAAGAGAAAATTGAGAGTACTTACAATAAAGATGAGTAAAATCAAAGATCAAAGCTTCTATAAAATGCTACAATTAAAATTGCATAAACCCTAGGAGAGCTCTCTCTACACTACTCCTACTCCTACTATATGAAAAACTAAAACTAAAACCTAATGTAAAAGTGAGCTCCCTTGATATGTGTTGAATTCCCCTTGATATAGCACTTCAATTCAGCCTTCAAGCCTTCTAAAGTGGGCCAAAAGCCTTCAGAATTCGCGCAGCACGTGTTTCGTTAATGAATTCATGTGCAGGGTCCTGTGTATATGCACAGATGTGTGTGTATGCACACTTTACTGAATTGGCTCTTGTGCATACGCACTGGTTCTTGTGCGCACGCACACATGATGCAAGTTCCTTCTTGTGTGCATGCACAGATGCTTGTGCGCACGCACACTTCACTGTGTGTGCTTTTCCTTGTTTTCTTCATGTGTTCTCCCTTCTGCATGCTTTCTTCCACATTTGCTTAGCCAATCTTGCTTAAATGACCTGAAATCACTCACAAAATATATCACGGCATCGAATGGCATAAAAGTTGAAGTAAAATCACTAATTTAAGCACAAAATCAGATGTTTTCACATTTAGGTTCAATTTAGGGATCAAACACAAAAGTATGCTATTTTGGTGCTTAAGTGTAGGTTTATGTGATGAAATCCACTCAAATCAAGCCAAAATATCTCATCAAATATAGACTCATTAGGACACTAAACTGGTTGAAAATATATCTCTAGAGAAAGCTCATCACCACTTTGGAATCATTGGTGGGTAAAGCCATAGTTTCTACCCACTTGGACACATAATCAACTGCCACTAGGATATAAATGTTTGAGTATGAGGGTTGGAAAGGTCCCATGAAGTCAGTACCCCACTCATCAAACAACTCAATCTCAAGAATCCCCTACTGTGGCATCTCATGGTTGGCAGGGAGATTCTTAGCTCTCTGACACTTATCACAGTCTTTCACAAATGCTCTTGAATCTTTGAAGAGAGTCGGCCAGTAAAAACTGCTCTGAAAGACCTTAGTAGCTGTCCTTTCACCACCAAAGTGGCCTCCATACTAAAACCATGACAATACCAAAGAATCTGCTGTGCTTCCTCATCTGAGACACACCTCTGGATTATACCATATGAGCATCTCTTAAAAAGATAAGGTTCCTCCCACAAGTAGTACTTTGCATCAGTTAAGAGCTTTTTAACTTGTTTTCTATTGTACTCGTTAGGGATGAATCTCATGGCTTTATAGTTTGCAATGTCTGCAAACCATGGAGCCTGCTGAATGACAAAGAGTTGCTAATCCGGGAATGTATTAGTCACAGTAGTGGGTGGTTGCATTCCTTCTTCAGGCTCAATTCTGGATAGGTGATTAGCCACTTAATTTTCTGATCTCTTTTTGTCTTTAATGTCAATGTCAAACTCTTGAAGGAATAGCACCCACCTAATTAGTCCTGGTTTAGAATCTTGTTTGGTTAAAAGATACTTAAGAGAAGTATAATCAGTATAAACAATAACCTTAGAACCAATTAAATAGGACCTAAACTTATTAACATCATACACAATAGCTAGTAAATCTTTTTCTATGGTTGTGTAATTCTTTTGAGCATCATTTAATACACAGCTAGCATAATAAATGATGTGCGTAAGCTCGCCTTGTCTCTGTCCCAAGACAGCCCTTATAGCATAATCACTGGCATTACATATTAATTCAAATGGTAGATCCCATTCAGGACGAGCTATGATGGAAGCAGAGGTAAGGTTTACTTTCAGAGTTGAAAGGCATGCAAACAGTCAGTACCAAAGTTGAAAGGAACATCAGCAACCAATAGGTTGCTCAAAGGCTTAGCAATTTTTGAAAAGTTCTTTATAAACCTTCTGTAAAATCTTCCATGGCCCAAGAAACTCCTAACTGCCTCAACATTGGTTGGTGGTGGTAATTTTTCAATCACCTCCACCTTAGCTCTATCAACTTCAATACCATTGCTTGAAACCCGGTCTCCAAGAACAATACCTTCAGTAACCATAAAATGAGATTTCTCCTAATTTGAAATAAGGTTTGATTCTTGACACTGATTCAAGACCAGAGATAAATGCTTAAGACAGGATTCAAAAGAATTACCAAAGATAGAAAAATCATCCATAAATACCTCTATGAAATTTTAAACCATATCAGAGAAAATTGAAAGCCTACACCTATGAAAAGTTGTCGGGGCATTACAAAGTCCAAACGGGAATGTCTCAGTTACAGTAGTGGGTGGTTGCATTCCTTCTTCAGGCTCAATTCTGGATAGGTGATCAGCCACTTGATTCTCTTATCCCTTTCAGTCTTTAATGTCAATGTCAAACTCTTGAAGGAGTAGCACCCACCTAATTAGTCCTGGTTTAGAATCTTGCTTGGTTAAAAGATACTTAAGAGAAGTATAATCAGTATAAACAATAACCTTAGAACCAAGTAAGTAGGACCTAAACTTATCAACATCATACACAATACCTAGTAATTCTTTTTCTGTGGTTGTGTAATTTTTTTTAGCATCATTTAATACACAGCTAGCATAATAAATGATGTGCATAAGCTCGCCTTGTCTCTGTCCCAAGACAGCCCTTATAGCATAATCACTGGTATTACATATTAATTCAAATGGTAGATCCCATTCAGGAGGAGCTATGATGGAAGCAGAGGTAAGGTTTGCTTTCAGAGTTGAAAGGCGTGCAAATAGTTAGTACCAAAGTTGAAAGGAACATTAGTAACCAATAGGTTGCTCAAAGGCTTAGCAATTTTTGAAAAGTTCTTTATAAACCTTCTGTAAAATCCTCCATGGCCCAAGAAACTCCTAACTGCCTTAACATTGGTTGGTGGTGGTAATTTTTCAATCACTTCTACCTTAGCTCTATCAACTTCAACCCCTTTGCTTGAAACCCAGTCTCCAAGAACAATACCTTCAGTAACCATAAAATGACATTTCTCCCAATTTAAAATAAGGTTTGATTCTTGACAATAATTCAAGACCAGAGATAAATGCTTAAAACAGGATTCAAAAGAATTACCAAAGATAGAAAAATCATCCATAAATACCTCAATGAAATTTTAAACCATATCAGAGAAAATTGTAAGCCTACACCTCTAAAAAGTTGCCGGGGAATTACAAAGTCCAAATAACATCCTCTGGTAAGAAAATACTCCAAAAGGACATGTGAATGCCGTCTTTTCTTGATTTTGAGGGTCCACTGCAATTTGGTTATATTCAGAATATCTATCTAGAAAATAATAAAAAGTATGACCAGCTAACCTCTCAAGCATCTGATCAATGAAAGGCAAGGGAAAGTGATCCTTCCTTGTAATAGTGTTGAGCCTTCTGTAATCTATGCACTTCCGCCATCTTGTGACGGTTCTTGTGGGAATCAGCTCATTCTTTTCATTCATGATCACTGTTATCCCTCCTTTCTTGGGAACTACCTACACAGGACTCACCTAAGGGCTATCGAAAATAGGGTATATAATACCAGCTTCCCATAGTTTCATTACCTCTTTTTGGACCACCTCTTTCATGGTTGGATTTAGCCTCCTTTGTGGTTGCACAACTGGTTTAGCATCATCTTTAAGAAGGATCTTGTGCATATACTTGGTTAGACTAATCCCATTTAAATCACCAATGGTCTACCCAAGAGCTGTTTTATGACTCTTGAGCACTGTAATCAGTGCTTCTTCCTCCTTAGGCTTCAAGGAAGAGCTAATAATCATTGGATATGAATCATCATCACCTAGGAATGCATATTTCAAAGAGGGAGGTAAGGGTTTCAACTCAAGCTTAGGAACTCTTTCCTCAGCTTTGGGCATGTATAAGACATGTCTTTCAGAGGTGGTGAGTCATCAATCTCAAGTAAATTATCCTCAGAGAGAGAATCCAAAGCATCATTAAGTGCCTCAGCTTCAAATACCTCTTGAACAAGTGGTTTAACAACATCAATTCTCATACACCCCTCATGATCATTAGGATGTTTAATAGCTTCAAACACATTAAGGACCACCTCTTCATCATTGACCCTCAGGGTTAGTTCACCCTTTTGCACATCAATCAGAGCTCTACCTGTAACTAAAAAAGGTCGTCCAAGAATAATAGAGGCATTTTTATCCTCTTCCATATCCAGTATAACAAAATCAACAGGAAAAATAAACAAACCCACTTTCACAAGTAAATCCTCAACAACTCCCAAAGGAAACTTAATAGAACGGTCAGCAAGTTTTGAAGAGAAATACGAGTGGATTTTACCTCATCAATTTGGAGCTTTCTCATCAATGAAAGTGGCATGAGGTTGATGCTAGCTCTAAGATCACACAAAGCTCTCTAAATAGTGACATTTCCAATGGTGCAAGGAATTACAAAGCTTCCCAGATCCTGCATTTTCTCAGGAAGCTTATGCTGAATGATGGCACTGTATTCCTTTGTCAACACCACTGTCTCAATTTCCTTCCAATTCCTCTTGTTACTCAATAATTCCTTCATGAACATGGCATAAAGAGGCATTTTCCAGAGGCCTCTGCAAAAGGAATATTGATTTGAAGCTTCTTGAAGACCTCTAAGAATCTGAAAAATTGCTTGTCTTTGGAAGTCTTCTGGAGCCTCTGAGGGTATGGCATTTTAGGCTTGTATTCGGGAGCCTTAGGAAATGTCGGATGTGTGTCAGGAGAGATTGGAAAAAGGTTGTCTGCATGCCTGGGAGGGGCGTGTTCCACCTCCTCATTTTTCTCTTCTGGAGCTTCTTTTTCAACCGACTCCTCATTAACCTTGGTCTCAGAACCTGTTACCTTTCCACTTCTCAAGTGAATATCCTTGTATTATTCTCTTGGATTCACCACTGTATCACCAAAAAGGGTATTAGGAGGTCACTCAGGTATTTGCTTGCTCAACTGGCCTACTTTCATTTCTAGGTTTCTGAGAGAAGCTCTAGTTTCCTGCATAAAACTTGCAACTAGTGACTCTAAATCCGTAGTCTTCTAAGGCTGAGGAGTTGCTTGCTGAGATTGTTATGGCTGAGATGACTAAAACTGGCAGTTATTAAAATTATTCTGATGAAAACTGCCCTGAGCATTGTTAAAATGCTGTAGCCTCTGAGGTTGCTCTCTCCATCCAACGTTTGGGTGATTTTTCCATCTCAAATTAAAGGTCTTGGCATATGGATCATTGTTGGGGTTTCTAGGAGCATTCCCTACAAAGTTGATCTGTTCAGGAGAAAATTGAGTATATTCATAATTCTCACCTTGATTAAAGCCACCATTCATGTCATATGGAGCCTCTTGAGGGGTATTCTGAGCATTGATAGCTGAAACTTGCATCTCACTCAAGTGTTGTGTAAGCATACTAATTTGTTGAGACATGACCTTGTTCTGAGCAAGAATAGCATCTAAGGTATCCACCTCTAAGATTCCTCTCTTTTGAGAAGCCTCAAAATTCACAGGGTTCCTCTCAAAAGAGTAAAGATATTAGTTGTTAGCAACCATCTCAATAAGCTTAGTAGCCTCCTCAGGCATCTTCTTCATGTGCAATGAACCACCTGCAGAGTTGTCCAAACATATTTTGGCCATTTCAAAGAGGCCATCATAAAAGATCTCTAGCTTGATCCATTCGGAAAACATGTCTGGAGGGCATCTCCTGATCATCATCTTGTACCTCTCTCAAGCTTCATAGAGGGACTCACCATCTCTCTGCCTGAAGGTCTGAATATCCACTTTTAGCTTAGTCAGCTTATGTGGTGGAAAGAACTTGGTCAAAAATTCATTGATCACCTTGTCCCAACTGTCTAGGCTCTCCTTGGACTGAGAATCAAGCCACTGCTTTGCTCTATCCCTCACGACAAATAGGAAGAGCATGAGCTTGTAAACCTCAAAATTCACTCCATTTGTCTTCACATTATGACAGATCTGAAGGAAGTTAGAGATGAATAGATTTGGATCTTCTTGCGGGAGT
Source organism: Arachis hypogaea (assembly GCF_003086295.3). Lineage (NCBI taxonomy): Eukaryota > Viridiplantae > Streptophyta > Magnoliopsida > Fabales > Fabaceae > Arachis > Arachis hypogaea. Next base: position 23,280,371 of record NC_092037.1, read on the forward strand.
CCATGATACTGATAATTTTGCTGCACTAGAGTGATCAGCTGTGGCCTAAGCTCAAAGTTATTTGTTCCAATGGTAGGTACAGCTATAGTACGCCCAAAGAAGTCAAGAATGGGTGCAGTGTATGAGATTAGCATCCTAGGTTGCCCATTCCCATTCTGGTTAACCACATTAGCATTGACAACATTATTGGAATCCATAGTAGACTCTTTAAATTCCTTTTCAAAAGTACTACTGAGATTTTCAATAGCCTTGTAGAGTCTAGCTTGTTGCAAATGCCTTCTAAAGGTCCTTTTAGGTTCAGGATCAAAATCTATAAGAGGTTCTTTGTTCCTATTCCTGCTCATAAACAACTAGAAAACAAGAGAAGATAGAAATCTCTACGTCAAAGTAAAGAGAATTTCCATGAGAAAACGTGAGTAAAAGAAATAATAGAAAGCAACTAAAAAAAATAAAGCAAGAAAATTCAAAAATTATAAGCAAAATTTGGAACAAAAATTTTGAAATTTGTAAGAAAAATAAATAGAAAAATTAAAATAAAAATAACTAGGGGACACTAAACTTAATTTCAGAAATTACGAAAAAAATTAATTGATGCAAAATTCGAAGATTAAAGCCAAAAATCAAATAAAACTAATAAAATAGAAAACTAAAACTAATGCAAGGAACAAAACGAAAGTAAAATGAAATAAAATAAAAAGGACAATGAAAAAAAGAAAAATAAAAGAAACAATATAAACTAAAGAATTTTAAGGAACTAATATAAGAAAATGAAAATTAAAAGGAAAGTAAAAAAAAAGAAGACAGGGGGTGTGAACGAAAAGAAAGAAAAAAATAAAAGAAAAAAATGGAAAATAAAAATTAATAATACTAAAAAAAACTAATTAAAGAAAAAGAATTATCTAATCTAAGCAATCAAACAACGAGTAGTTGTCAATCATAGTCAATCCTTGGTAATGGCGCCAAAAACTTGGTGCAGAATTAGAATGTCCACAAACTACCCGGCAAGTACACCGGGTCGTACCAAGTAGTACCTCAGGTGAATGAGAGTCGATCCCATGAGGATTGATGGACCACACAACAATAGTTGGGTGATTCACTTAGTCAAACAAGAAGAAAAGAGTGTTTTGGAGTTCAATTGCCTTAAACAGTAAATTCAGAGAATTAGAAAGTAAACAGTAAACTGGTATAAAGAATATGGGAGAAAATAGTTCAGGTTTTAGAGTTGTTTATCTTCCAGAGTTCTATTTCTTACCAACTATTTTAATCATGCAAGATTTAATTCATGGCAAACTATAAGTGACTAAACCCTAATTCCTTAGTAATTTAGTCTCCTCTAATCTAGTTAACCACCAATTCCTTGGTCACTTAATTTTAATTAGAAGGTGAAGTTCAGTTCTAGTTTATTAGCCACAAAAACCCTAATTATCCAAATATAAGAGGATTATATGTCACGTATCCCGTTAAGTCAAGATAAATTAGTGATTTAGGAGAAATTGTTTTCAAGTAAATTGCTTTTCCAAGGTTTACAAGAACTCAATTAGAATAGGGGTTATTTTTCCGATCTACCCAAATTCTTAAGATAAAAAACGAAAACAAATTCTTGAAATTGAAATAAATACATTAATTAAAATAGAATAGTAATAGTATCAATTCATAGAATAAATAGAGCTCATAACCTTAACAGTGGAGGTTTAGTTGCTCATGACTTATAGAGAAAACTAGGATTCTAAAAACTGTAAACTGTAAACTGTAAAATGAGATGCATAAAAGAGAAGAGAGCTCGAAAGCCTGAATCTTTTTCCTTTTATATCTAACCTAATAAACGTAAAATATATTTTCTGAAACTAAATAATATCATTTCTTATTTGTAAAAATAAAATAAAGTTTAATCAGAAATAAATAAAATAATCTCGTGCTGCTCTTTTCTTGGACGAATGGGGAACACTTGCTTTCAAAGGTTGGAGCCAAACTTGGAAAATACCAAGTTTGGCTCCACTTGACATATTATTTTCCTGGAGTTGAGTGAATGTGGCGCCAAACTTCGAAAATCCCAAGTTTGGCGCCACTAAGGCCAAATGCACTTGAAGCTTATAGCGCTCCTGGCGCCAAACTTGGAGCCACCTCCTGGGTCAGTTGTGACTTTGTTTCTTCATATAAACTCTGTCAAATTCGCCCGAATGCTACCTGAAATAAAACAAATTGCACACAACTCAATGTAGCATTCATAGTGGCTAAAAAGTATTTAAATATTGATTAAACATACAAATTCAAATGCAAATTCACTAGGAAAAGATAGGAAAGATGCTCACGCATCATATATACATAACATAAATACAAAATACAACATCCCAAGGACCAAACTTCGCTTGCTTAGAAACTCCAGATGTTCAGGGAGGTGCCTCTCGACCTATATCTGAAAAATAACAATATATGTATGGAATGAGAATCGGGGGGTTCTCAGCATGGTAATAGTGCCAACATAGGTAATATATAAGATCCCAAAAAAGCTAGAGGTAATCCTAGAACTCCGACACTCAAAATTAAACTCAAAGAAGTAAACTAAATAAGAAATTAGGTAAATTAACTAAGGTATTTAAGTTCTAAATCTAACTTTAACTCTACACTTCACTTTTCGTCTCCTCTAACCCTCCGAAACACTGATGGAACTATCATCGTCATGCATCTGCCAACAAGAAGTCTCTCAGTTGCAAAGACATACAATACAGACAAAGAAAACATAGATAGAGTGCAGTTACAGCAAGTAGAACAAATAGGAGTTAATCATGGTTACTCAATTAGGCAAACCAAATAATGCACACGCAAGCAAAACAGACAAATGCATATGATGTATGCCTACCCTATGGCTGATGAGTCTCATTTGTCGGTTATATAGCCAAATCCGACATGTCTAGTAGCTAACCCTAGATAGTCCCTCCGTGCGTGCATCCCTAAGAATCAATGAATATAATCATAATCATTCATTTATCATTGATGAGCGGATAATTTATACACTTTTTGGCATTGTTTTTAGTATGTTTTTAGTATGTTTTAGTTAGTTTTTATTATATTTTTATTAGTTTTTATTTAAAATTCACTTTTCTGGACTTTAATATGAGTTTGTGTATTTTTCTGTGATTTCAGGTATTTTCTGGCTGAAATTGAGGGATCTGAGCAAAAATCTGATTCAGAGGCTGAAAAGGACTGCAGATGCTGTTGGATTCTAACCTCCCTGGACTCGAAGTGAATTTTCTGGAGCTACAGAAGCCCAATTGGCTCGATCTCAACTGCGTTGGAAAGTAGACATCCTGGGCTTTCCAACAATGTATAATAGTTCATACTTTGCCCGAGATTTGATGGCCCAAATAGGCATTCCATTTCAGCTCAAGAATTCTGGCATAAAACGCCGGAACTGGCACAAGAATGGGAGTTAAACGCCCAAACTGGCACAAAAGCAGGCGTTTAACTCCAAGAAGAGTCTCTACACTTGAAAGCTTCAATGCTCAGCCCAAGCACACACCAAGTGGGCCCGAAAGTGGATTTTTACGTCATTTACTCATCTTTGTAAACCCTAAGCTACTAGTTCTCTACAAATAGGACCTTTTACTATTGTATTTTTATCTTTTGATCACTTTAGATCTTAGGATCATCTTTGGACGTCTAGTTCTTAGATTATGAGAGGCTGGCCACTCGGCCATGCCTAGACCTTGTTCTTATGTATTTTCAATGGTGGAGTTTCTACACACCATAGATTAAGGTGTGGATCTCTGCTGTACCTCGAGTATTAATGCAATTACTATTGTTCTTCTATTCAATTCGGCTTATTCTTGTTCTAAGATATCACTTGTTTCTCAACTTGATGAATATGATGATCCGTGACACTCATCATCATTCTCACCTATGAACGTGTGCCTGACAACCACCTCCGTTCTACCTTAGATTGAGTGGATATCTCTTGGATCCCTTAATCAGAATCTTCGTGGTATAAGCTAGAATTGATGGCGGCATTCAAGAGAATCCGGAAGGTCTAAACCTTGTCTGTGGTATTCTGAGTAGGATTCAAGGATGAATGACTGTGACAACCTTCAAACTCGCGATTGTGGGGCGTTAGTGACAGACGCAAAAGAATCACTGGATTTTATTCTGACATGATCGAGAACCGATAGATGAATAGCCATGCTGTGACAGAGCACGTTGAACATTTTCACTGAGAGGACGGGATTGTAGCCATTGACAACGGTGATGCCCAACATACAGCTTGCCATTGAAAGGAGTAAGAAGGATTGGATGAAGACAGTAGGAAAGCAGAGAGACGGAAAGGACAAAGCATCTCCATACGCTTATCTAAAATTCTCACCAATGAATTACATAAGTATCTCTTTCTTTACTTTATGTTTTATTTATCTTTTAATCATTAATCCTCCATAACCATTTGAATCCACCTGATTGAGATTTACAAGACGACCATAGCTTGCTTCTTACCAACAATCTCCGTGGGATCAACCCTTACTCGCGTAAGGTTTATTACTTGGACGACCCAGTGCACTTGCTGGTTAGTTGTTGATGAGCGGATAATTTATACGCTTTTTGGCATTGTTTTTAGTATGTTTTTAGTATGTTTTAGTTAGTTTTTAGTATATTTTTGTTATTTTTTAGTTAAAATTCACTTTTCTGGACTTTACTATGAGTTTGTGTGTTTTTCTGTGATTTCAGGTATTTTCTGGCTGAAATTGAGGGACTTGAGCAAAAATCTGATTCAGAGACTAAAAAGGACTGCAGATGCTGTTGGATTCTGACCTCCCTGCACTCGAAGTGGATTTTCTGGAGCTACAGAAGCTCAATTGGCGCGCTATCAACGGCGTTAAAAAATAGACATCCTGGGCTTTCCAGCAATATCTAATAGTCCATACTTTGCCCGAGATTTGATGACCCAAACTGGCGTTCCAAATCAGCTCAAAACTGCCCGGCGTTAAACGCCGGAACTGGCACAAGAATGGGAGTTAAACGCCCAAACTAGCACAAAAGCTGGCGTTTAACTCCAAGAAGAGTCTCTACACGAAAATGCTTCAATGCTCAGCCCAAGCACACACCAAGTGGGCCCGGAAGTGGATTTTTATGTCATTTACTCATCTCTGTAAACCCTAGGCTACTAGTTCTCTATAAGTAGGACCTTTTACTATTGTATTTTCATCTTTAGATCTTTGAATCTTTTGATCACTTTTATGGGGCTGGCCTCATGGCCATGCCTAGACCTTGTTCTTATGTATTTTCAATGGTGGAGTTTCTACACACCATAGATTAAGGTGTGGAGCTCTGCTTTACCTCGAGTATTAATGCAATTACTATTGTTCTTCTATTCAATTCAACTTGTTCTTGTTCTAAGATATCACTTGTTCTTCAACTTGATGAATGTGATGATCCGTGACACTCATCATCATTCTCACCTATGAACGTGTGACTGTCAATCACCTCCGTTCTACCTTAGATTGAGTGGATATCTCTTGGATCCCTTAATCGGAATCTTCGTGGTATAAGCTAGAATTGATGGCGGCATTCAAGAGAATCCGGAAGGTCTAAACCTTGTCTGTGGTATTCTGAGTAGGATTCAATGATTGAATGACTGTGACGAGCTTCAAACTCGTGATTGTGGGGCGTTAGTGACAGACGCAAAAGAATCACTGGATTCTATTCCGACATGATCGAGAACCGACAGCTGAATAGCCATGCCGTGACAGGGTGCGTTGAACATTTTCACTGAAAGGATGGGAGGTAGCCACTGACAACGGTGAAACCCTACATACAACTTGCCATGGAAAGGAGTAAGAAGGATTGGATGAAGACAGTAGGAAAGTAGAGAGACGGAAGGGACAAAGCATCTTCATACGCTTATCTGAAATTCCTACCAATGAATTACATAAGTATCTCTATCTTTATCTTTATGTTTTATTCATCATTCATAATCATTTGAGTTTTCCTGACTAAGATTTACAAGATGACCATAGCTTGCTTCATACCAATAATCTTTGTGGGATCGACCCTTACTCGCGTAAGGTTTATTACTTGGACGACCCGGTACACTTGCTGGTTAGTTGTGCGAAGTTGTGATAAAGAGTTGAGATTACATTTGTGCGTACCATGTTGATGGTGCCATTGATGATCACAATTCCACGCACCAAGTTTTTGGCGCCGTTGCCAGGGATTGTTCGAGTTTTCGGCAAGCTTTTGGTCCGGTAACATCAGTGCCAAATTTCTGATCCGGCAACAGCACCAAGTTTTTGGCGCCGTTGCCGGGGATTATTCGAGTATGGACAACTGATGGTTCATCTTGTTGCTTAGATTAGGTATTTTTCTTCAGAGTTCTTAAGAATGAATTCTAGTGTTTCAAGGTGATGTTCTTATCATCACCAAAGCTGATTGATTTTCATCAATTTAGCTCTTGAATGCAATGTCCTGCTGAAGCTTGACTAGCCATGTCTAATTTCTTTAGACTGAAGCTTTAGACTAACATTGCATGATTCCTGGAATTCTCATTAAGAATTTTGATAATTTTCAAAAAATCCAAAAAAATTACAAAATCATAAAATCCAAAAATATCTCTTGTTTGAGTTTAGTGTTACATATTAAGTTTGGTGTCAATTGCATGTTTCTATTCTTCTTGCATTCATTCATGTGTCTTAAGTGATCTTCAAGATGTTCTTGATGATTTCATTACTCTGATCTTTAAATTCTCTTGTCTTGAGTGTTTTATTGTTTGTCATATGCATTCTCAACTTGTTAGTGTCAGTAGTACACAAACTGCTAAGTTTGGTGTCTTGCATGCATTGTTTTTTGACTTTAGTTTCATTTTGATTATTTCTCATTATTAAAAATCCAAAAATATTTTTAATGTGTGTCTTTTCAAGTCAATAATACAGAGAATTGAAGATTCAGAACATACAGCAGAGGAACTACACAGAAAAAGCTGGGCGTTCAAAACGCCCAGTGAAGAAGGGCAAACTGGCGTTTAAACGCCAGCCAGGGTGCCTGGCTGGGCGTTTAACGCCCAAAAAGGTAGTGTTTTGGGCGTTAAACGCCAGAATGTGCACCATTCTGGGCGTTTAACGCCAGGATGGCACAAGAGGGAAGATTTTGTTTTTAATGCAAATTTTTTTCAAGTTTTCGAAATTTTTCAAAATCAAATCTTTTTCAAATCAAATCTTTTCAATCTAATCTTTTTCAAAATCAATTTCTTTCTATTTTCAAAAATACTTGCTATCAATTAATGATTTGATTCAACATTTCAAGTATGTTGCCTTTTCTGTTGAGAAAGGTTTAATGTTTGAATCATATCTTTTCTTGTTAGCCAAGACATTAATTTGCAAAATCAAATCTTTTTAAATTGTTTTTCAATTCATATCTTCTCAATCATATCTTCTTAAATCACATCTTTTTCAAAATAGTTTTCAATCAAATCTTTTTTATTTCTAATTTCAAAATCTTTTTCAAAAAATCACTTGATTTCTTTTCCACTCTTGGTTTTCGAAAATCAAATTAGTGTTTTTCAAAATGTTTTCAAAATCTTTTACTTAATTTTCGAAAATTACTTCCCCTCTTCTTACATCCTTCTATTTATGGACTAACACTACTCCTCAATGAACAAATTCGAACTCCATCTCTCTTGATAAGTTCGAATTCTTCTACTTCTACTTCTATTTTTCTTTTCCTCTGACACCTCAAGGAATCTCTATACTGTGACATAGAGGATTCCACATTTTCTTGTTCTCTTCTCTTTTATATGAGCAGGAGCAAAGACAAAAGAATACTTGTTGAGGCTGACCCTGAACCTGAAAAGACCTTGAAGCGAAAGCAAAGAGAAGCTAAGGCACAACTCTCTGTAGAGGACCTAACATAAATCTTCAAAGAAGAAGACATGGCAGCCGAAAACAACAACAATGCCAACAATGCAAGGAAGATGCTGGGTGACTTTACTGCACCTACTCCCGACTTCTATGGGAGAAGCATCTCTATCCCTGCCATTGGAACAAACAACTTTGAGCTTAAACCTCAATTAGTTTCTCTAATGCAACAGAATTGCAAGTTCCATGGACTTCCATTGGAAGATCCTCATCAGTTTTTAGCTGAATTCTTGCAAATCTGTGACACTGTCAAGACTAATGGGGTTGACCCTGAGGTCTACAAACTTATGCTATTCCCTTTTGCTGTAAGAGACAGAGCTAGAACATGGTTGGACTCACAACCTAAAGAAAGCCTGAACTCTTGGGAAAAGCTAGTCAATGCCTTCTTGGCAAAGTTCTTTCCACCTCAAAAATTGAGTAAGCTTAGAGTGGAAGTCCAAACCTTCAGACAGAAGGAAGGAGAATCCCTCTATGAAGCTTGGGAAAGATACAAACAATTAATCAGAAAGTGTCCCTCTGACATGCTTTCTGAATGGAGCATCATAGGTATTTTCTATGATGGTATGTCTGAACTGTCCAAGATGTCTTTGGATAGCTCTGCTGGAGGATCTCTTCATCTGAAGAAGACGCCTACAGAAGCTCAAGAACTAATTGAAATGGTTGCAAATAACCAATTCATGTACACTTCTGATAGGAATCCTGTGAACAATGGGGCAAATCAGAAGAAAGGAGTTCTTGAAATTGATACTCTGAATGCCATATTGGCTCAGAACAAAATATTGACTCAGCAAGTCAATATGATTTCTCAAAGTCTGTCTGGAATGCAAAATGCACCAGGCAGTACTAAGGACGCTTCATCTGAAGAAGAAGCTTATGATCCTGAGAACCCTTCAATGGAAGAGGTGAATTACATGGGAGAACCCTATGGAAACACCTATAATCCTTCATGGAGAAATCATCCAAATCTTTCATGGAAGGGTCTACAGAGACCTCAACAAGGTTTCAACAACAATAATGGTGGAAGAAACAGGTTTAGCAATGGCAAGCCTTTTCCATCATCTTCTCAGCAACAGACAGAGAGTTCTAAGCAGAACAACTCTGACTTAGCAACCATGGTCTCTGATCTAATCAAAACCACTCAAAGTTTCATGACTGAAACAAGGTCCTCCATTAGAAACTTGGAGGCACAAGTGGGTCAGCTGAACAAGAAAATTACTGAACTCCCTCCTAGTACTCTTCCAAGCAATACAGAAGAAAATCAAAAAGGAGAGTGCAAGGCCATCAACATGGCCGAATTTGACCTCAATGGACATCCACTGGCCTCCAATGAGGTCCCTAATGAGGAACCATGGGAATCTGAGGCTACCACTGAGACCATAGAGATTCCATTGAATTTATTTCTGCCATTCATGAGCTCTGATGAGTATTCTTCCTCTGAAGAGGATGAGTATGTCACTGAAGAGCAAGTTGCTAAATACCTTGGAGCAATCATGAAGCTAAATGACAAGTTATTTGGTAATGAGACTTGGGAGGATGAACCCCCTTTGCTCACCAAAGAACTGGATGACTTGTCTAGGCAGAAACTACCTCAAAAGAGACAAGATCCTGGGAAGTTCTCCATACCTTGTGCCATAGGCACCATGACCTACAAGAAGGCCTTGTGTGACATAGGATCAAGTGTAAACCTCATGCCTCTCTCTGTAATGGAGAAGCTAGGGATCTTTGAGGTGCAAGCTGCAAAAATCTCACTAGAGATGGCAGACAATTCAAGAAAACAAGCTTATGGACTTGTAGAGGATGTTCTGGTAAAGGTTGAAGACCGTTACATCCCTGCTAATTTTATAGTCCTAGAGACTGGGAAGTGCATGGATGAATCCATCATCCTTGGCAGACCCTTCCTAGCCACAGCAAAGGCTGTGATTGATGTGGACAGAGGAGAATTGATCATTCAAGTGAATGAAGAATCCTTTGTGTTTAAGGCTCAAGGATATCCCTCTGTCACCATGGAGAGGAAGCATGATGAGCTTCTCTCAAATTAGAGTCAAACAGAGCCCCCACAGTCAAACTCTAAGTTTGGTGTTGGGAGGCCACAACCAACTTCTAAGTTTGGTGTTGAACCCCCACATTCAAACTCTAAGTTTGGTGTTGGGAGGTTCCAACATTGCTCTGAGTATCTGTGAAGCTCCATGAGAGCCCACTGTCAAGCTACTGACATTAAAGAAGCGCTTGTTGGGAGGCAACCCAATGTTTTATAATTATCTATTTTCCTTTGTTATTTTATGTTTTCTGTAGGTTGATGATCATGAGAAGTCACAAAATCAATTGAAAAAGAAAAAACAGAAAGAAAAATAGCACATCCTGGAGGAGAACTTGCTGGCATTTAAACGCCAGTAAGGCAAGCAGATGGGCGTTTAAACGCCCAGTCTGGCACCATTCTGGGCGTTTAACGCCAGAAAGGGGCACCAGACTGGCGTTAAACGCCAGGAAAGGGCAAGAAGTTGGCATTAAACGCCAGAAATGGGCACCAGCCCGGCGTTTAACGCCAGAATTGGCACAGGGAGCAATTTTGCTAGCCATTTGGTGCAGGGATGACTTTTCCTTGACACCTCAGGATCTGTGGACCCCACAGGATCCCCACCTACCCCACCACTCTCTCTCTTCTTCACCCATTCACCAATCACCTCAACACCTCTTCCCCAAAAACCCTTCACCTATCAAATCCCATCTTTCTCTTCACCACTCACATCCATCCTTCATAAAACCCAACCTACCTCACCATTCAAATTCAAACCACTTTCCCTCCCAACCCCACCCTCCCATAACCGAACCATAACCCTCCCCCCACCTTATAAAAACCCATCTTCACTCCTTCATTTTCACACACCCTAAACACTACTCTCCCCCTTTGGCCGAACCACAAAGCCATTTCCATTTCCTTCATTTCTTCTTCTTCTACTCTCTTCTTTTCTCTTTTGCTCGAGGACGAGCAAACCTTTTAAGTTTGGTGTGGTAAAAGCATTGCTTTTTGTTTTTCCATAACCATTTATGGCATCCAAGGCCGGAGAAACCTCTAGAAAGAGGAAAGGGAAGGCAAAAGCTTCCACCTCCGAGTCATGGGAGATGGAAAGATTCATCTCAAGAGTGCATCAAGACTACTTCTATGAAGTTGTGGCCTTGAAGAAGGTTATCCCCGAGGTCCCTTTCAAACTCAAAAAGAGTGAATATCTGGAGATCCGACACGAGATCCGAAGAAGAGGTTGGGAAGTTCTTACCAACCCCATTCAACAAGTCGGAATCTTAATGGTTCAAGAGTTCTATGCCAATGCATGGATCACCAAGAACCATGATCAAAGTGTGAACCCGGATCCAAAGAATTGGCTTACTATGGTTCGGGGGAAATACTTGGATTTTAGTCCGGAAAATGTAAGGTTAGCATTCAACTTGCCCATGATGCAAGGAGATGAACACCCTTACACTAGAAGGGTCAACTTTGATCAAAGGTTGGACCAAGTCCTCATAGACATTTGTGAAGAGGGCGCCCAATGGAAGAGAGATTCAAGAGGAAAGCCGGTTCAATTGAGAAGGCATGACCTCAAGCCTGTGGCTAGGGGATGGTTGGAGTTTATCCAACGCTTAATCATTCCCACTAGCAACCGGTCCAAAATTACTATAGACCGGGCTATCATGATTCATAGCATCATGATTGGAGAAGAAATAGAAGTTCATGAGGTTATTGATGACATGTCATCATATACCTATTTTTCTATGCTTTTCATACAAGAAATTGATAATTTGTGCTTAAATATTGAATGCTTTTGTACTTAAATAATATATTTTCTTGATATTTTAATTTTATAAATCTTGTAGGAAATAAGAAGAAAAAGAAGCAAAGAAGCACAAAAAAGGAGAAAAAAAGAGCTTTGGGACACACTTTGAAGTTGGAGCACACTTTGGAGCCTTAGGCCACGCTTTTAAAAGCGTGTCCCATGACCAAATTAAAGAGGAAAACAACCAGCACGCACACTGCCCTGCCCTTGCCAAGGGCAGGGCAGAATCGTGATGCACATTGAGGTTGGAAGCAAGAATTTCGCTAAGGTAAAATCTGGGCGCTCACAGCATGACCATGCCTCCTTCAATTGGCTATAACTTGAGCTACAGACGTCCAATTGATGTGCTTCCAGTTGCGTTAGAAAGCTGACATTCAGAGCTTTCCAACGATATATAGCAATTTATATTTGGCGTACAATTGAGGCAGGAACGAGAGGCATCTTTAAGGGCCAAAAATAAGCGAAAATAAACTAAAGTGCTTCCACCAAGGCTCGAAGCTGGAGCCTCACTCCAAAACAAAGTAGCGCTCAATTTTCTGCCCTGCCCTCTTGGAGAGCAGGGCAATGTCGTGCTCTTCATGGAAAATCAAGGAAAAATTGCTCCTCAAGTGCTTTCACCAAGTTTCGAACCAAGCACCTAAGGGGAGTGAGGAGCGCATCATGACACGGTCCAAGGAAGTGAGTGCGCAAGACACACATGCAAGGCAACATTGCCCTGCCCTCCACAAGGGCAGGGCAGCACCTTCACACACCAAGCCCGTACCACGCCCGCACCACGCACGCACCACACATCAATTTTCTGCCCTGCCCTCCACAAGGGCAGGGCAGCCTCCTGGGAACACCCATGGGTCAAAATTCAATTCAAATTCCCTTTGAACTCAAATCTTCACCAATTGAACCAAGGCCATCCAAGACCCATTTCCCTCAAATCCAAAGCAAGCAAAGCCCACTCAACATGACTCAAAGGCACATGGATCAATTAAATTAGGATTTTCATTTTTGTAATTTGTTTTAATTTCATTTTCATTTTTTATTTTGTAAAGCCTATATAAAGGCATCAATTCCATCTCACTTGGAGGGTTGATCCATTAGGGAGTAGTAGTAGTAGATAGCTCTTTCTTTGAGTTTTCATTTCTATTTTGAATCTTGGGTGGAGATTGGAAGGAATTCTGTTTTCATTCTCCATCCACAACATCTCTACTTTGTTCTTCTGCATAATTCAAGGAATTTTGATTTGAATCAAAGCTCTCTTTACTGCTTTCATCTTCTTTCCTTCTGCAATTGTTCTTGGTTGGATCAAGGAAGGAATTGAGATCTAGACTTGTTTTCTAGTCTCTTTGATTTCATGAGATCTTCAATCTCATTTGGCAATTAAACTGAATTTAATTTCTGAGTAATTCTACTTTGTGTTTAAGATTTGTTGCAAGTTACTCTTCTACTTGATTGCTCCCTACATTCTCTTGTTGAATTTTAATTCCCAACACCCAAGTCCTTTTACTTTTCATGCAATTTAATTCTTATGCAATTGTTCCAAGTTCTGTTTGCTGCTTGCTTTAATCTCCTTGTTCCCAATCCCCTTTACATTTAATGCAATTTACATTTCGTGCAATTTAAGTTTCAGCTATTTTACTTTCTTACACTTTAAGTTTTATGCAATTTTACTTTCTGCAACTTTAAATTTCCTATCATTTACAATTCTGTTGATTAACTTCACACAATTCACTCAATGTTAGCTTGACTAAACTAATCACCCACTAAAGTTGCTTGATCCATCAATCCCTGTGGGATCGACCTCACTCTTGTGAGTTTTTATTACTTGATGCGACCCGGTACACTTGCCGGTGAGTTTTGTGTTGGATCGTTTTCCACACATCAAGTTTTTGGCGCCGTTGCCGGGGATTGATTTAGATCAACAATGATTAAGTGGGTGAGAAGTCTAGATCAAGCATTTTCTTTATTTTTGTTTTCTGTTTTAGATTGAAACCAAGGTGTTTGAGTTATTGCCTCACTAAGAAATTCTTTCTCTATGACAAGAATTTCAATTTCCATTGATGTTGCATTTTACAAAATACAAATGGAGTTCAACTCATCTTATGGTCAAACAAAATTTTACGGGATATTGCCCACCATCACCACCCTCTAATGGTGGCTGGGAATATCACCAAGAATTAACAGAGTCTGAGCACTCCAATTCATGGAGATTTGCTTCAGAGACACAAGATGAGCAAGAGAATCATATGGGATACTTCCCACCACCACAAAATGATTCAAGTTATTATTCTAATGGTGGCTGGGAGTATCACCAAGGAATGAAAGAGCATTCACCCTCACGTCCCAGTTGCTCATTTGAAAGTTCTTCATCACTTGATTATGCCTCAACACAAGGTTTCCTCCAAAATCCATACAAGTCATCCCATCAATCACACAACTCATTCCACACCCCTCAACACAACTTCACCACAACATATCCACGTCACCAAAATTACTCTCAACCTTTATCTCTTGAACCACCAGATGAGGATTACCTTCAAGCCATTGAAATACATAGAAAACTCGTGGAAAGATACACACAACCCCAATCCTGGAAAGAAATCATCTTCAAGAAGATGAATGGCCCCTTAGAGCAAACAAGGAGGAGCGTAGAACCACTGAGCAAGGAAAATGAAGGCCAATTGATGGATGTGAAGGAGAAAATGGAAGAGCAAGATAAGGAGGCCACTGCATCAAGTGAACTTTCAATGAAGAATGAGGTGGTTGAAAATGAAACTGCACTTGAGGTGACAAGGGAAGAAGTGGAGGATCAAGAAAGTGAGGAAGACACTCAAGAGAAGTCACCCTCAATTGAAGCAGAGAGTTGCATAGAAGAAGGATTCATGGAACCACCAATTCAAGAGGCTCTTAATGAAGAAATCACTCCAATAATCACACAGCAACCATGTCTTGACATCCAAGAAGTGAAGGCAATTAACAAAAGCACCAAGAAGAGGATTGTGACCAAGATACCAAGGACAACATTCAAGAGAAGGTCAACTGCAAACAATCCTCCCCCTGATCCAGCAAGCAAGATTAATCAAGCCAATTTCACAAGGAAGCTTGCTGAAAGGAGACCAAGACAGGGGACAATAGCTGAAACTTCTCCCCTCTTGAAGTCATTCCTCTTAACAAACTGGAAAAAGAGGAAGAAAGTAAATAATAGGTAGACAGTAGGTACATTTCTTCTCCATGCTTTGTTTAAATTTCAATAAATTTGCATATGATTACATTCTAAGTTTGGTGTTGCCTTGCAACAAATTATTTTCAATCTTTTTGGATGATTGCATCAAATCAAAAATGAAAGTGACACACCAAGATTCTAAGTTTGGTGTGCCACTTATTTTCTATGTAACTCATCCAGCAACATCACTTGTCTGCATAATCATATTGCCTTTACATTGTTATTTTTCTTTGTTTTGATAGTTCGTTTGCATTCTCCTTGTTTTAGTCACCTCTTTATTTTTAAGTTTTCTTTTATCAACTGTTTTTGTTAATACAGCATCAAGAGATCCCATTCATGACAGATTTTTGGCTTGGTGATTGTATTCAACTAACAGTTTCTTTTGTTTAGTTTTATTTCAAATAAAATTGACATATGGTTGCATTCTAAGTTTGGTGTTGCTATGCAACAAAATTTGGTTCAATGTTTACTAGATACTTGCATCAATTCCAAGTGAGAGTGTAACACTAAGTTTGGTGTGCCACTTATTTTTTTTTATGCAATGTATCATGCACACCATCTTATGTTTGCAATCATAGTGTTTTTGTTTCTCCGTGCCTTGATTGTTATCTTTAATTTTGCTTGCTTAAAACACATGTGCTACTAATATATCATTGTGTAAGACATTCATGATCCATCTTAGCCCCATAGCCATTGTTATAATTGTTGCTTGAGGATGAGCAAGCATTCTGAGTTTGGCAAGGGAAAGAGGAAGAATAGAGGAAAAAGGACAACAATAATGAAGATGAACTACAAGGTTGTAGAGTTCCTTTTCTTCTCATTTGTTTCCAGCACTTAAATTTCATGATTGTCTTTATCTTCTCTGTTTACATGTGTGTATGAATAAAGCATAGCTTGAATTTTGATTTACAACATGGTGCTGTACCATTATGACTATCAACTTGGGTTTTGTGAATTCAAAAGCAATAAAGTATCATGATCATAAACAAACAAGGCATTAAAGAATAATTTAGCATGTGCATACAAGTATTGGAAAGCTAGTATGATTAATTGTTGCTCAATTGCATTGGATTTTATTTAATTGAAGTTTTTCATCTAGTACATTTTGTGAAATCTTTTGAAATCATGAAAACCTTGAAGAAGCAAATACAATTAAAGCAAGAAAAGAAAAAGGGAAAGAATGAGAAAGCTGAAGGCTCTGAGTACCAATGGCAATTTATTTGCTAAGTTCTTGTGGTGTTTATGTATCAAGCCAAATGCTTGAAAACAAAACACTTAGAAGTCAAGGCTAGGCTCAAGTGCAAAAGCACTCCCTCAAAGCTCAAGGTTCTGAGTATCAATGATTAGAGAGTCAAGAAAAGAAAAAAAATGATGAGCTTAATGAAGTCCTCTAATTAAATGCTTGTGGTGCTTATGTATCAAGTGGTAATACTTGAAAACAAAGCATTTAGAAGTCGTAGCTTTGTTATTAACTCATGGGGCAAAGCACCCAAAAGGAGAAGCTAATAAAAAAAAATCAAATGCTTGTTTCAAGGAAAAATTATAAGGAAAAGATTTCATAAATTGAGCTAGATAGAAGCATCAATCATTTACATTTCTTTTGTGATTGTAGCATGCTTAGAAAACTAGCTTACCATGAACATTGAGTTGCTATTCTTCTTACCTTGGATTGTCAATCTTTATTGCATGATTCTTTTCTTGCTTGGGGACAAGCAAGGTTTAAGTTTGGTGTTGTGATGACATGTCATCATATACCTATTTTTCTATGCTTTTCATACAAGAAATTGATAATTTGTGCTTAAATATTGAATGCTTTTGTACTTAAATAATATATTTTCTTGATATTTTAATTTTATAAATCTTGTAGGAAATAAGTAGCTGTGTTCAAGAATCATCATACTTAACTAGGAGAATCAATGACACTATCTGGATTCTGAGTTCCTAAAGAAGCCAATCATTCTGAATTTCAAAGGATAGAGTGAGATGCCAAAACTATTCAGAGGCAAAAAGCTAAAGGTCCCGCTCATCTAATTAATACTGATCTTCATAGATGTTTTTGGAATTCATTGCATATTCTCTTCTTTTTATCTTATTTGATTTTCAGTTGCTTGAGGAAAAGCAACAATTTAAGTTTGGTGTTGTGATGAGCGGATAATTTATACGCTTTTTCGCATTGTTTTTAGTATGTTTTAGTTAGTTTTTAGTATATTTTTATTAGTTTTTAGTTAAAATTCACTTTTCTGGACTTTACTATGAGTTTGTTTGTTTTTCTGTGATTTCAGGTATTTTCTGGCTGAAATTGAGGGACTTGAGCAAAAATCTGATTCAGAGACTAAAAAGGACTGCAGATGCTATTGGATTCTGACCTCCCTGCACTCAAAGTGAATTTTCTGGAGCTACAGAAGCCCAATTGGCGCGCTCTTAACGGCGTTGGAAAATAGACATCCTGGGCTTTCCAGAAATATATAATAGTCCATACTTTGCTCGAGATTTGATGGCCCAAACTGGCGTTCCAAATCAGCTCAAAACTGCCCGGCGTTAAACGCCGGAACTGGCACAAGAATGGGAGTTAAACGCCCAAACTGGCACAAAAGCTGGCGTTTAACTCCAAGAAGAGTCTCTACACGAAAATGCTTCAATGCTCAGCCCAAGAACACACCAAGTGGTCCCGGAAGTGGATTTTTATGTCATTTACTCATCTCTGTAAACCCTAGGCTACTAGTTCTCTATAAGTAGGACCTTTTACTATTGTATTTTCATCTTTAGATCTTTGAATCTTTTGATCACTTTTATGGGGCTGGCCTCACGGCCATGCCTAGACCTTGTTCTTATGTATTTTCAATGGTGGAGTTTCTACACACCATAGATTAAGGTGTGGAGCTTTGCTGTACCTCGAGTATTAATGCAATTACTATTGTTCTTCTATTCAATTCAACTTGTTCTTGTTCTAAGATATCACTTGTTCTTCAACTTGATGAATGTGATGATCCGTGACACTCATCATCATTCTCACCTATGAACGTGTGACTGTCAATCACCTCCGTTCTACCTTAGATTGAGTGGATATCTCTTGGATCCCTTAATCGGAATCTTCGTGGTATAAGCTAGAATTGATGGCGGCATTCAAGAGAATCCGGAAGGTCTAAACCTTGTCTGTGGTATTCTGAGTAGGATTCAATGATTGAATGACTGTGACGAGCTTCAAACTCGCGATCGTGGGGCGTTAGTGACAGACGCAAAAGAATCACTGGATTCTATTCCGACATGATCGAGAACCGACAGCTGAATAGCCATGCCGTGACAGGGTGCGTTGAACATTTTCACTGAGAGGTTGGGAGGTAGCCACTGAAAACAGTGAAACCCTACATACAGCTTGCCATGGAAAGGAGTAAGAAGGATTGGATGAAGACAGTAGGAAAGCAGAGACACGGAAAGGACAAAGCATCTTCATACGCTTATCTGAAATTCCTACCAATGAATTACATAAGTATCTCTATCTTTATCTTTATGTTTTATTCATCATTCATAACCATTTGAGTTTGCCTGAATAAGATTTACAAGATGACCATAGCTTGCTTCATACCAACAATCTCTGTGGGATCGACCCTTACTCGCGTAAGGTTTATTACTTGGACGACCCAGTACACTTGCTGGTTAGTTGTGCGAAGTTGTGATAAAGAGTTGAGATTACAATTGTGCGTACCATGTTGATGGCGCCATTGATGATCACAATTCCGCGCACCAGTTGTGCGAAGTTGTGATAAATAATTGAGATTGCAATTGAGCGTACCATGTTGATGGCGTCAATAATGATCACAATTTCGTGCACCAAGTTTTTGGTGCCGTTGCTGGGGATTGTTCGAGTTTGGACAACTGACGGTTCATCTTGTTGCTTAGATTAGGTATTTTTCTTCAGAATTTTTAAGAATGAATTCTAGAGTTTCAAGGTGATGTTCTTATCATCACCAAAGCTGATTGATTTTCATCAATTTAGCTCTTGAATGTAATGTCCTGCTGAAGCTTAGCTAGCCATGTCTAATCTCTTTAGACTAAAGCTTTAGACTAACATTACATGATTCCTGGAATTCTTATTAAAAATTTTGAATC
The DNA here is from genome assembly GCF_003086295.3 of Arachis hypogaea. Lineage (NCBI taxonomy): Eukaryota > Viridiplantae > Streptophyta > Magnoliopsida > Fabales > Fabaceae > Arachis > Arachis hypogaea. The sequence goes on from NC_092037.1 coordinate 23,299,411, forward strand.
TCTTTATTTTCTTTTTCCACTCAATTTTCGAAAAAAAAATTACAAAATCATAAAAATCAAAAAAATATTTTATGTTTCTTGTTTGAGTCTAATGTTTCATTTTAAGTTTGGTGTCAATTGCATGTTTTTGTTCTTCTTGTATTTTTCGAATTCATTCATGTGTCTTCATTGATCTTCAAGTTGTTCTTGATGATTTACTTGCTCTGATCTTTAAATTCTCTTGTTTTGTGTGTTTTGTTGTTTCTCATATGCATTCTCAATTTGTTAGTGTCAGTAGTATACAAACTTCTAAGTTTGGTGTCTTGCATGCGTTGTTTATTTGATTTTAGTTGCATTTTGATTATTCCTCATCATTAAAAATCCAAAAAAAAAATTTAATGTCTCTTTTCAAGTCAATAATACAGAGAATTGAAGATTCAGAATATACAGTAGAGGAATTACACAGAAAAAGCTGGGCGTTCAAAATGCCCATTGAGGAAGGAAAACTGGCATTTAAACGCCAGCCAGGGTGCCTGGCTGGGCGTTTAACGCCCAAAAGGGTAGCATTTTGGGCGTTAAACGCCAGAATGGATACCATTTTGGGCGTTTAACGCCAGGATGGCACAAGAGGGAAGATTTTGTTTTTAATTCAAATTTTTTTTTTCAAATTTCCATAATTTTTCAAAATCAAATCTTTTTCAAATCATATCTTTTCAATCATATATTTTCAAAATCAATTTCTTTCCATTTTCAAAAATACTTGCTAACAATTAATGATTTGATTCAACATTTCAAGTATGTTGCCTTTTCTGTTGAGAAAGGTTTAATATTTGAATCATATCTTTTCTTGTTAGCCAAGTCATTAATTTAAAAAAAATCAAATCTTTTTAAAACCATAACTTTTCAATCATATCTTCTTAATCACATCTTTTTCAAAATAGTTTTCAATCATATCTTTTTGCTTTCTAATTTCAAAATCTTTTTCAAATTTCACTTTATTTCTTTCTCAATCTTAGTTTTCGAAAATCATCAATCAAATTTTCAAAATTTCTTTTAACTATTTTAAAATCTTTTACTTTAATTCTTCCCCTCTTTTCACATCCTTCTATTTATGGACTAAAACTCCTCCTCAATGCACAATTTGAACTCTATCTTTCTAAGTTCGAATTCTTCTACCTCTTCCTTCTATTTTTCTTTTCCTTTGACACCTCAAGGAATCTCTATACTGTGACATAGAGGATTCCACATTTTCTTGTTCTCTTCTCTTTTATATGAGCAGGAGCAAAGACAAAAGAATACTTGTTGAGGCTGACCCTGAACCTGAAAGGACCTTGAAGCGAAAGCAAAGAGAAGCTAAGGCACAACTCTCTGTAGAGGACATAACATAAATCTTCAAAGAAGAAGACATGGCAGCCGAAAACAACAACAATGCCAACAATGCAAGGAAGATGCTGGGTGACTTTACTGCACCTACTCCCGACTTCTATGGGAGAAGCATCTCTATCCCAGCCATTGGAGTAAACAACTTTGAGCTTAAGCCTCAATTAGTTTCTCTAATACAACAGAATTGCAAGTTCCATGGACTTCCATTAGAAGATCCTCATCAGTTTTTAGCTAAGTTCTTGTAAATCTGTGACATTGTCAAGACCAATGGGGTTGACCCTGAGGTCTACAGACTTATGCTATTCCTTTTTGCTGTAAGAGACAGAGCTAGGATATGGTTGGACTCACAACCTAAAGAAAGCCTAAACTCTTGGGAAAAGCTAGTCAATGCGTTCTTGGCAAAGTTCTTTCCACCTCAAAAATTGAGTTAGCTTAGAGTGGAAGTCCAAACCTTCAGACAGAAGGAAGGTGAATCCCTCTATGAAGCTTGGGAAAGATACAAACAATTGATTAGAAAGTGTCTTTCTGATATGCTTTCTGAGTGGACCATCATAGGTATCTTCTTTGATGGTCTGTCTGAACTGTCCAAGATGTCATTGGATAGCTCTGCTGGAGGATCTCTTCATCTGAAGAAGACACCTGCGGAAACTCAAGAACTCATTGAAATGGTTGCAAATAACCAATTCGTGTACACTTCTGAAAGGAATCCTGTGAACAATGGGACGAATTAGAAGAAAGGAGTTCTTGAGATTGATACTCGGAATGCCATATTGGCTCAGAACAAAATATTGACTCAACAAGTCAATACGATTTCTCAAAGTCTGTCTGGAATGCAAGCTGCACCAGGCAGTACTAAGGACGCTTCATCTGAAGAAGAAGCTTATGATCTTGAGAACCCATCAATGGAAGAGGTGAATTACATGGGAGAACCCTATGGAAACACCTATAATCCTTCATGGAGAAATCATCCAAATCTCTCATGGAAGGATCAACAAAGACCTCAACAAGGTTTCAACAACAACAATGGTAAAAGAAACAGGTTTAGCAATGGTAAGCCTTTTCCATCATCTTCTCAGCAACAGACAGAGAATTCTAAGCAGAGCCACTCTGACTTAGCAACCATGGTCTCTGATCTAATCAAAACCACTCAAAGTTTCATGACTAAAACAAGGTCCTCCATTAGAAACTTGGAGGCACAAGTGGGTCAACTGAGCAAGAAAATTACTGAACTCCCTCCTAGCACTCTTCCAAGCAATACAGAAGAGAATCCAAAAGGAGAGTGTAAGGCCATCAACATGGCCAAATTTGGAGAGGAGGAAGAGGCAGTGATCGCCACTGAGGAAGACCTCAATGGACGTCCACTGGCCTCTAATGAGTTCCCTAATGGGGAACCATGGGAATCTGAGGCTCACACTGAGACCATAGAGGTTCCATTGGAATTACTTCTGCCATTCATGAGCTCTGATGAGTATTCTTCCTCTGAAGAGGACGAAAATGTCACTAAAGAGCAAGTTGCTAAGTACCTTGGAGCAATCATGAAGCTAAATAACAAGTTATTCGGTAATGAGACTTGGGAGGATGAACCCCCTTTGCTCACCAAAGAACTGGATGACTTGACTAGGCAAAAATTACCTCAAAAGAGGCAGGATCCTGGGAAGTTCTCAATACCTTGTACCATAGGCACCATGACCTTTGAGAAGGCCCTGTGTGACCTAGGGTCAAGCATAAACCTCATGCCTCTCTCTGTAATGGAGAAGCTAGGGATCTTTGAGGTACAAGCTGCAAGAATCTCACTAGAGATGGCAGACAATTCAAGAAAACAAGCTTATGGACTTGTAGAGGATGTTCTGGTAAAGATTAAAGACCATTACATCCCTGCTGATTTCATAGTCCTAGAGACTGGGAAGTGCATGGACGAATCCATCATCCTTGGCAGACCCTTCCTAGCCACAGCAAATACTGTGATTGATGTTGATAGAGGAGAATTGATCATTCAAGTGAATGAAGAATCCTTTATGTTTAAAGCTCAAGGATATCCCTCTGTAACCATGGAGAGGAAGCTTGAAGAGCTTCTCCCAAAACAGAGTCAAACAGAGCCCCCACAGTCAAACTCTAAGTTTGGTGTTGGGAGGCCACAACCAAATTCTAAGTTTGTGTCGAACCCCCACATTCAAACTCTAAGTTTGGTGTTGGGAGGTTCCAACATTGCTTTGAGTATCTGTGAGGCTCCATGAGAGCCCACTGTCAAGCTACTGACATTAAAGAAGCACTTGTTGGGAGGCAACCCAATGTTATATTTATCTATTTTCCTTTGTTATTTTATGTTTTCTATAGGTTGATGATCATGGGAAGTCACAAAATCAATTGAAAAAGCAAAAATAGCATGAAAAACAGAAAAAAAAATAGCACACCCTGGAGGAAAACTTGCTGGCGTTTAAACGCCAGTAAGGGCAGCAAATGGGCGTTTAACGCCCAGTCTGGCACCATTCTGGGCGTTTAACGCCAGAAAGGGGCACCAGCCCGGTGTTTAACACCAGAATTGGTAGAAAAGGCATTTTTGCACGCCACTTGGTGCAGGGATAAATTTTTCTTGACACCTCAGGATCTGTGGACCCCATAGGATCCCCACCTACCCCACCACTCTCTCTCTTCTTCACTCATTCACCAATCACCTCAACACCTCTTCCCCTTAAACCCCTCACCTATCAAATCCCACTATTCTCTTCACCACTCACATCCATCCTTCATAAAACCCCACATACCTCACCATTCAAATTCAAACCACTTTCCCTTCCAAACCCACCCATACATGACCGAATCCTACCCCTCTCTCCACTTCTATATAATTCCATCTTCACTCCTTCATTTTCACACAACCTACACACTACTTCTCCCCCTTGGCCGAAAAACAAAGCCACCTCCATCTCTTCTATTTCTTCTTCTTCTACTCTCTTCTTTCTTCTTTTGCTCGAGGACGAGCAAACCTTCTAAGTTTGGTGTGGTAAAAGCATTACTTTTTGTTTTTCCATAACCGTTTATGGCATCTAAGGCCGGAAAACCTCTAGAAAGAGGAAAGGGAAGGCAAAAGCTTCCACCTCCGAGTCATGGGAGATGGAGAGATTCATCTCAAGGGTGCATCAAGACCACTTCTATGAAGTTGTGGCCATGAAGAAAGTGATCCCCAAGGTCCCTTTCAAACTCAAAAAGAGTGAATATCCGGAGATCCGACATGAGATCCAAAGAAGTGGTTGGGAAGTTCTTACCAACCCCATTCAACAAGTCGGAATCTTAATGGTTCAAGAGTTCTATGCCAATTCATGGATCACCAAGAACCATGATCAAAGTGTGAACCTGGACCCAAAGAATTGGCTTACAATGGTTCGGGGGAAATGCTTAGATTTTAGTCTGAAAAATGTAAGGTTGGCATTCAACTTGCCCATGATGCAAGGAGATGAACACCCCTACACTAGAAGGGTCAACTTTGATCAAAGGTTGGACCAAGTCCTCATAGACATTTGTGAAGAGGGCGCTCAATGGAAGAGAGATTCAAAAGGGAAGCCGGTTCAACTGAGAAGGCATGACCTCAAGCCCGTGGCTAGAGGATGGTTGGAGTTTATTCAACGCTTAATCATTCCCACTAGCAACCGGTCTGAAGTTACTATAGACCGAGCTATCATGATTCATACCATCATGATTGGAGAGGAAGTAGAAGTTCATGAGGTTATATCCCAAGAACTTTATAAGGTGGCGGACAAGTCCTCTACCTTGGCAAGGTTAGCCTTCCCTCATCTCATTTGTCACCTCTGTTATTCAGTCAGAATTGACATAGAGGGAGACATCCTCATTGATGAAGACAAGCCCATCACTAAGAAAAGGATGGAGCAAACAAGAGATCCCACTCATCATGAAATCCCTGAGATGCCTCAAGGGATGCACTTTCCTCCACAAAACTATTGGGAGCAAATCAACACCTCCCTAGGAAAATTAAGTTCCAACATGGGACAACTAAGGGTGGAGCACCAAGAACATTCCATTCTCCTCCATGAAATTAGAGAAGATCAAAGAATCATGAGAGAGGAGCAACAAAGGCAAGGAAGAGACATTGAGGAGCTCAAGCACTCCATAAGGTCTTCAAGAGGAAGAACAAGCTGCCATCACTAAGGTGGACCCGTTCTTTAATCTCCTTGTTCTTTATTTTCCTGTTTTTCAAATTTCTATGCTTATGTTTATCTATGTTTGTGTCCTATGATCATTAGTGTCTTAGTGTCTATGCCTTAAAGTTATGAATGTCCTATGAATCCATCACCTTTCTTAAAAGAAAAATGTTCTTAATTGAAAAAGAGAAGAATTGCATGAATTTTGAATTTTATAACAGATTAATTATTTTGATGTGGTGGCAATACTTTGACTTCTGAATGTATGCTTGAACAGTGCATATGTCTTTTGAATTTGTTGTTCATGAATGTTGGCTCTTGAAAGAATGATGAAAAAAGGAGACATGTTACTGAGGATCTGAATGATCATAAAAATGATTCTTGAAGCAAGAAAAGCAGTGAATACAAAAAAAAAGAGAGAGAAAAAAAATAATAAAGTTATGATCCAAGGAAAAAAGAGTGTGCTTTAGAACCCTGGACACCTCTAATTGGGGACTCTAGCAAAGCTGAGTCACAATCTGAAAAGGTTCACCCAGTTATGTGTCTGTGGCATGTATGTATCCGGTGGTAATACTGGAAGACAGAGTGCTTTGGGCCACGGCCAAGACTCATAAAGTAGCTATATTCAAGAATCATCATACTTAACTAGGAGAATCAATAACACTATATAGATTCTGAGTTCCTATAGAAGCCCATCATTCTGAATTTCAAAGGATAGAGTGAGATGCCAAAACTGTTCAGAGGCAAAAAGCTAAAAGCCCCGCTCATCTAATTAATACTGATCTTCATAGATGTTTTTAGAATTCATTGCATATTCTCTTCTTTTTATCTTACTTGATTTTCAGTTGCTTGGGGACAAGCAACAATTTAAGTTTGGTGTTGTGATGAGCGGATAATTTATACACTTTTTGGCATTGTTTTTAGTATGTTTTTAGTATGTTTTAGTTAGTTTTTATTATATTTTTATTAGTTTTTAGTTAAAATTCACTTTTCTGGACTTTACTATGAGTTTGTGTGTTTTTCTGTGATTTCAAGTATTTTCTGGCTGAAATTGAGGGATCTGAGCAAAAATCTAATTCAGAGGCTGAAAAGGACCGCAGATGCTGTTGGATTCTGACCTCCCAGCACTCGAAGTGAATTTTCTGGAGCTATAGAAGTCCAATTGGCGCGCTCTCAACTGTGTTGGAAAGTATACATCCTGGGCTTTCCAGAAATGTATAATAGTCCATACTTTTCTCAAGATTTGATGGCCCAAACAGGCATTCCAAGTCAGCTCAAGAATTCTGGCGTAAAACGCCGGAACTGGCACAAGAATGGGAGTTAAACGCCCAAACTGGCACAAAAGCTGGCGTTTAACTCCAAGAAGAGTCTCTACACTTGAAAGCTTCAATGCTCAGCCCAAGCACACACCAAGTGGGCCCGGAAGTGGATTTTTACGTCATTTACTCATCTTTGTAAACCCTAAGCTACTAGTTCTCTATAAATAGGACCTTTTACTATTGTATTTTTATCTTTTGATCACTTTAGATCTTAGGATCATCTTTGGACGTCTAGTTCTTAGATTATGGGAGGCTGGCCACTCGGCCATGCCTAGACCTTGTTCTTATGTATTTTCAACGGTGGAGTTTCTACACACCATAGATTAAGGTGTGGAGCTCTGCTGTACCTCGAGTATTAATGCAATTACTATTGTTCTTCTATTCAATTCGGCTTATTCTTGTTCTAAGATATCACTTGTTCCTCAACTTGATGAATGTGATGATCCGTGACACTCATCATCATTCTCACCTATGAACGTGTGCCTGACAACCACCTCCGTTCTACCTTAGATTGAGTGGATATCTCTTGGATCCCTTAATCGGAATCTTCGTGGTATAAGCTAGAATTGATGGCGGCATTCAAGAGAATCCAGAAGGTCTAAACCTTGTCTGTGATATTCTGAGTAGGATTCAAGGATTGAATGACTGTGACAAGCTTTAAACTCGCGATTGTGGGGCGTTAGTGACAGACGCAAAAGAATCACTGGATTCTATTCTGACATGATCGAGAACCGACAGATGAATAGCCGTGCTGTGACAGAACGCGTTGAACATTTTCACTGAGAGGACGGGATTGTAGCCATTGACAACGGTGATGCCCAACATATAGCTTGCCATGGAAAGGAGTAAGAAGGATTGGATGAAGACAGTAGGAAAGCAGAGAGAAGGAAGGGACAAAGCATCTCCATATGCTTATCTGAAATTCTCACCAATGAATTACATAAGTATCTCTATCTTTACTTTATGTTTTATTTATCTTTTAATCATTAATCCTCCATAACCATTTGATTCCGCCTGACTGAGATTTACAAGATGACCATAGCTTGCTTCTTACCAACAATCTCCGTGGGATCGACCCTTACTTGTGTAAGGTTTATTACTTGGACGACCCAGTGCACTTGCTGGTTAGTTGTGCGAAGTTGTGATAAAAAATTGAGATTGCAATTGAGCATACCATGTTGATGGCGCCATTGATGATCACAATTTCGTGCACCAATCATCTCGTTGGGGGAATTTCTAGGGAGTTAAAGTGTCCGGCCACATCTTGTGACATAGGGTCAACAGAGTATTGAGTCTCAAACTGGATCAAGTGGTGGCAAGCCACTGCATCTACCTAGGAAAACTCGTATCTCAGATAATAGAAGTGCAATAAGCCACATGATTCATTCAATATCAATCATTCATTTTCAATACAGCCTTCATTCAGTACATATTCAACATTTTTGCACTTCTCAAACATAAATCATCACTTCATAATCTTTTTTCATTGCCAAGTTAACTCCATCTCTAGGTTTACCCCTCTTCGTATGGTTTAGAAGTTAGAAAACAGGTTTAAATCGCAAAATAGAACTTTCCTAAAACAAGGTGGTCATGCGTACACATGGATGTAAATTTTGACAAACTCGCGTACACGAACACCTCCTGCATACGTAGGAGTCCAAAACAGTCTCGCGTACGTATACATATCTCCGCGTACACATGTGTTGAAAACTGGGCATTCTTGCGTACGCATCTACCCTATGCATACGCGAATATATTGAAACAGAAGGAATTCTCGCGTACGCATTCATGTGTCCGCGTACGTATGCCCTGTATTTTTCAGAAAAACTGCTAAATTTGCAGAAATCAATTTTGCACACCAAATCTCAAACGTGAATAACTTTTTCGTTAAAAATAATTTTTAGTTTGTTCTTCGAATGACATAAACTTCACGAACCCAAGTTTTATTTGAAATAAGTTTGTCAAAATTTGAGGGTGTGGAAGCCAAGTTATAGCTCGCTGAAGTTTGGTTAAAAAATTAGTTTTTTACCAAAAGTACTGAACCTCTATTTTTACCAACTTCCATTCAAAACCAATTATTCACACCCCAAAACAACACTAATCACATACAAATACCTTGTTCTTATTGTTTTCATCCCAAAAAATCCACAAATTAAGACAACACATTAAGACAACACAACTCATTAATTCACCAATTTATCATCATCGCAACTCATTATCACCATTAATCATCACAATCATCATTGTTCAACACATTCTCATAATCAATTTTAACATTTTCACCAAGGTTACTAAACTTTAACAAATTCACATAGTTCAATTTATCTTACGGTCAACTAGCCTACGTTTTCACGTTACATTACACATTATCTATGAGAAACCAAAACCATGCCTTGGCCGATTCCTCCCTAATGCGCAGAACACCTCAAATTTCCACAATTTACAAGCTTCAAGCTTCCACGAAAAGGATCTTCAGCACCCAACAATCAACTCAAGCTTCCAACTTCAACAATTTAGTTTCAATTAACATAATTAATCTAATTGTACACAACTCATCATAATTAACAATAAGGTTTGCTATTTCAACAATTTCACAAGGGTTTTGAATTCCTTATCGTTACCCAGAGCTGTTGGGAATAAAACACCACAATTCCCACAAGCTAGCTTGATCTTAACACATCAAAACATAAAAATCCTCACTACCCATTAACAAAATCTTCGAAATTAAAGGGAGAAGAGGCTAGGTGAGAAATAACCATTTCCTTACCACAACTCTTGTATGGTGTTGAAGAGTTTGATGTGGTGGTCACGTGGCCGCAGACGATACAACGATCGGAGCTCGGAATTGAAAGATAAGTGGATTTGAATTTGGAACTAAGGTTTGAGTTCTTGATTGCTCCTCCCTTTTTTGCTTTTAGCGTGATTCATGGTATGAAGGAGGAAGATGGCTAAGTTTGAATTCTATCCAAAGACTTGTTAAGTTATCTCTTAATAAACATAACCTCGTAGGGAGGGGTTATGTGGTGTTGAGGACCACCTTGACTATAGGGGTGTTCGCGGTGCGGTTTGGTTCGATTTTTTAGAGAAAAATCATCTGATCCAATCATTTAGTTAAACTACAGTTTGGTTTGGTTCAATTTTTTCTATCGAAGCCATCCGAACCAAACCAAACCAAATAAAATCAGTTTGATTTAGTTCGATTTGTTTGTCTTTTTCAATCAATTCAAAGAAAAACTTGCCATACTGTTTTACAAAGTCATAACATTGAAATCATATAACAGAAATACGCAATAACTAACAAAAGTCTTGATCCAATGAAATTCAACAACAAAAGAAATTAAAATACAACAATTAAAGAAGTTTAAAAGTTCAATAGTCAACACAACAAAAAAAATTTCCAGCAACAGATAGCCACATTTTGGTGTCCTCTCTAACAAAATAATGTAACTTCTTTGAGCAAACCAACCTGAACTCAAAAGGAAGATACATAATATGAACAATAATAATGTAGCACTAGTAGAAAAATGAGATACTCCAAAGGAGAGCTAGTTTGAAAATGCATCTTGGGCTGGCATCTTGAAAAAAGAGATACTTCAGAAATCTCCCATTTCTAAAGTGACAAATATTTTCTAGATCTATATACATTTCATGCCAATACCAAACAATATAGATTAATTAAGTTGCAATATCCAATCATATAGCCTTTGAAGAGGAGAAAAAATTCCATCCGAATCCATACAAAACAAACTTTAATTACCAAAATCTCCCTATAGTATATAGCTAATAAACTATGCTCAAAGAAAATTCTAAGTTAAATAAACCTATGTAACTTCTTAGCTACTCGATACTCCATAATTTCATGATTAATAGTCTCAAAACAATAGAATGATCAAGTAGATTAAATTCAAACAAAATAACCATCCTCTAATATAAGCATTTGGTTGTAGACTCTAGTAGTTACTGCCACTCTAATTCAAGGAATCTAACATACACATACAGATTCATTTCAACAAACATAAAAAAGACAAAACAACAAACTAGATATTAGATAATTGGATAATTCATAAAATGCAGGCAACCACCCAAAAAATGGATTTTTTTTGTTCAATTATAAAAAATGTAATTAATTAATTATTTTGAAGTCACCTGAGGCAATGAAAGAAGCAGCAAAGTTGTGGTTCAAAATCAAATCACTCATAGCCATTGATACACTCAGCTGAAGCTGCAATAGATGCTAATACTGAGAGAAGTTATGGTAGTTTGAGATTTCAATGACGAGAAAACCAAAGTTGCTTTTTCTTTCTTTCTTCTATCTTCTATCTTCTTTTTCTTTATACCATATCAGAGTTCAGAGTGTGAAATCCAATTCACAAGGACGGCGCCATTTTAAGAGCAAGATTTATCTCTTTGACAGTCCCAATGAAGAGAATGGAATGGAAAGATAAAAGACAAGCCAGGTATAGAATGTCTGTGAGGGTGCTGTACGACGCTGGTGGGAAGTACTGGGAGGGAGGGGGTTTGACGCTACTGGGAGAGTGGGAAGGGTTCCTTTGAATGCGGTAAGTTAGGGTTAGGGAAATGTTATGTGATTTGGAGGTGGGGTAATGGGGTTAAGCTAGTGGTTTTGTTAGGTTTTTTAGGTGATCGGTTGATTCGGTTAGAGTTTTTAGTGTCAAAATTGAAAATTGAACCGAACTGCAAAAAAAAAAACAGCAAAACATAATTTTTTTGGTTTTTTCGATTTTTGGTTAGTCGATTTTGTTCAGTCCGGATTTATTTTGAACAACCCCTGCCATGTATGTATTAACTATGACAACTTTATCTAAATTTTTGCTTTGCATAACTTTATATTTGAATCAAAATATTCTTTAACTTCACTTTTTTTTTCTTTCTTTCATTCACCCCCAACAAACATACAATCTGTAACATTCCAATATGAAAATCGTTAATGCATCCCTCTAATTTGACGATTGCAACTAACCCAATAAATTCGAAATATAGTTTCTAAGTAAAACATAGATATATATAAATTTATACATAGGTTTACATAATTAATTATTTCTGTATTTATATATTATTATATATATAATAATTATGTATTACATATGATATCTCAGATTTTTAAAAATTAAATAATTATCTATTTATGAGTCATTATATTTGTTGAGATTTTGTTTTTAAGAAAATTATTTTACTAAAAATAATTAACTAGAATTTTATGATTATTGAAGATTAATTTCATTATGACTTATTTTGTTATTTTGTATTATTTATTAAAAATTATTTTAATAAGTAAAAATTTAAATTAATTATTATTATTATTATTATTATTATTATTATTATTATTATTATTATTATTATTATTACCGTCGTTATTATTACTATCTTACTATCATAGTTTTTATTCTTTGGCCAAGATATATGGTGCGGTATTTTACAACCCACAAACTAATCGGCAAGTGCACCGGGTCGTACCAAGTAATACCTTACGTGAGTAAGGGTCGATCCCACGAGGATTGATGGATCAAGCAACAATGATTGATTGATTGGCTTAGTTAGGCCAACAGAAAAGAGTGTTTGGATGTTCAAAAGGTTTAAGTTCGAACTCAGAATATCAAAAGGATAGACAAATAAATAAGTTGGGAATAAAATATGGAGAAAACAGTTAAGGCTTCGGAGTTATCTATTTTCCGGATTGATTTTTTCTTACTAACTATTTTAATCATGCAAGATTTAATTCATGGCAAACTATATGTGACTAGACCCTAATTTCTTAGACCTTTCTAGTCTCCTCTAAAATTCATTAATTGCTAATTCATTGGTCAATTAATTCCAATTAGAGGGTGATGATCAAATTCCAGTTTATATGCCACAAGAATCCTAATTATCCAAAAATAAGGAGATTATATGTCACGTATCCCATTAAATACAAACAATTAGAAATTCAGGATAATATGTTTTCAAGCTGTTGTTCAAGTAAAGAGCTTTTCCAAGTTATATAAGAACTCAATTAGAACATGGGTCATACTTCCGTTCCACCCAAATTCATAAAATAAAGAACGAAAATAATTATTGAAATATAAATCAAAACATAAATTAAATTAGAAAGAGCAAATGAATCAATCCATACAATAGACAGAGCTCCTAACCTTAACAGTGGAGGATTAGTTGCTCATGGAATATGGAATGTAAATTTGTATAGAATTTCCTAATGGAATCCCCCGGATGGAATCTCTCCAATAGAAGAGAAGTCTCTCCTTTTTATAACTAATCCTAATTAATTTAAATCTAATATCTAAAATTAAGATAATATCTTTTTCTATTTTCAAATTCAAATTTGAATTTAAATCAGAATTAACTAACTACTTCGCGTCTTGTAACGTGGGGACCACTTGGCTTCACTGGATCCGCGCCTAACTTGGGTGCTAAAATGGGGCCCAAAAATCACCCCCCAGTGGTTTCTGTGTTTTCTGCACGTGGCGCATGTCACGCATACGCGTCAATGGCCTTTTTCGCGAGTCATGCAGACATGTTGATCACGCGCAAGCGTTGCTGAGCAAATCTTCAAATCACGCATACGCGTCAGTCACGCGCACGCGTCGCAATTGAAAGCTCCAAATCACGCGCACGCGTCAGGCACGCGTGCGCGTCACTCCTCGCTGCCATCTCCTTTGATTCTTATGCTGCAGAAACTATAAAATCCAGCTGAATGCTACCTAAAATAAATAAAATTGCAAAAGACTCAAAGTAGCATTCATATTGGCTAAAAGATAATTAATTCTTTATTAAACTCAACAATTTAGATACAAATTCACTAGGAAAAGATAGGAAAGATGCTCACGCATCACAACACCAAACTTAAATTGTTGCTTGTCCTCAAGCAACCAAAACTAATATAAGCTTAGGATGTGAATTTGCATGAGAATGAGAGTTCGATTAAGCCCATGTCTCTTCTTATAGTGGGGTTTACAACTGCAATCCTGAATAGGTTTGGCATTTCACTTTATCCTTTGAAGTTCAGAATGATTGGAATCCATAGGAACTCAAAATTCAGATATTGTTATTGATTCTCCTAGTTCAGTATTTTGATTCCCCTAAGCATTTTGTTTTCCAATATTATCACCGGATACATAAATGCCACAGACACATAATTGGGTGAACCTTTTCAGATTGTGACTCAGCTTTGCTAGAGTCCCCAGTTATAGGTGCCCAGAGTTCTTAAGCACACTCTTTTTGCTTTGGATCACGACTTTAACCGCTCAGTCTCAAGCTTTTCACTTGACACTTTCACGCCACAAGCAGATGGTTAAGGACAGCTTAATTTAGCCGCTTAAGCCAGGGTTTTATTCCTTTGGACCTTCTTATCCATTAATGCTCAAAGCCTTGGATCCTTTTTACCCTTTGCCTTTTAGTTTAAAGGGTTATTGGCTTTTTCTGCTTGCTTTTTTTTCTTTCTTTCTCTTTATTTTTTATTTTATTTTTTCCACAAACTTTGTATTTTTTACTGCTTTTTCTTGCTTCAAGAATCAATTTTATGATTTTTCAGATTATCAATAATATTTCTCTTTTTTTCATCATTCTTTCAAGAGCCAATAATTTTAACATTCATAAACTTCACTATAAAAAAATGCACTGTTCATGTCATGCATTCATAATTACAGAAAATACTACCACATTTAAGTAAATATGACTACTTTTAAAATTAACTCAATTTCTCATGCAATACATCACTTCTGTATTTTTTATTTGAATCCAAGCTCAGTGAGTAATACATGAGACATCTTTTCAGAATTAAAGCAATTAAGAAAAAAGCTAAGCTAGTCCTAGGATTCTAATTAATAAAGGATCATGCAACAAACAAAGCAAAATAGCAAAAAAACCAAAACGTAACATAGAAAAAGAGGGGAGGAATACAAAAATGAAAGGAGCTCAACCACCTTAGTTATCCTAGTGGTCGCTTTATTCTTCAGGTTGTGCTCTTTCGTGAAGATGATTCACCTCCCTTTTGGTGCCATAGGAATAAACAGAAAACCCTTAAGCGAAGCATCAACACCAAACTTAAAGGTTTGCTTGTCCTCAAGCAAAGAAGAACTGAAAATAGAAAGAAACAAATATTATGATGAAAGAAAAAGAAAAGGATAAAAGAACGAGAGAATTAGGATTGGGAGAGTGGGAAAGAAAATTAAAACTTGGGCGGCGAACTAGTGTAGTTGTGCGGCGCAGGCGACGCGTACGCGTGGGTCACTGAATTTTCTTAATGATGCGTAAGCGTCAGGCACGCGTCCGCGTGCCCTTGGTTTTTCGCGATTCGCGCGAAGCCAGCTGCATGCACCCACAACTTGCTGTTCGCTTGGCTTGGGAACCCAGATTTTCAATCGACGCGTGCGCGTCATGCACGCACACGCGTGGATGGCCATTTGTGCAAATGACGCGTACGCATCAGGTACGCGTATGCGTGAACAAGATTTGTGTTTCTAGCACACTTCCAGCCCCAAGGCAGTACAACTCTCTGCCCAACACATATTTACGCACACCCATCTGACGCGTGCGCGTCAGCGACGCTTGCGCGTCATGTGCTTTTTTTTTTTTGTTATTCGGTTCCTATTCTAAAATAGCTGCATGATTAGAAAATTAGTAAGAACTTAATAAAAAATCAAATAAGTAAGAAAACTACTACTACGAAAAATAACTAAGAATGAAAAGGAACGATCATACCACGGTGGGTTGTCTCCCACCAAGCACTTTTAGTTAAAGTCCTTAAGTTGGACATGTGGTGAGCTCCTTATCATGGTGGCTTGTGCTTGTACTGATCCAGGAATCTCCACCAATGTTTTTAATTCCAATGGCTACCGGGATCCCAAACTAGGCGCATAACACCTTTGAGCAAGTTGAAGCAAGTGACATGGCCCCAAGAGTGTTGATTATGGGAATGAATCCCAGGGTCCCAAACCTTGCTTTTATACCCGTCTCCTTGTGGATCACCAATGTTCCCACCGGGTGGCAAGCGATCTGAATTCTCACAGAGACATCTGGTGCACAAAATTGTGATCATCAATAATGGCGCCAGAGACTTGGAGCTCTCAAACGTGAATCACACTTTGTCACAACTTCGCACAACTAACCAGCAAGTGCACTGGGTCGTCCAAGTAATACCTTACGTGAGTAAGGGTCGATCCCACGAAGATTGTTGGTATGAAGCAAGCTATGGTCATCTTGTAAATCTCAGTTAGGCGGATTCAAATGGTTATAATGTTTTTTGAATATAAGAATAAATAAAGCATATAATAAAGATAGAGATACTTATGTAATTCATTGGTGGGAATTTCAGATAAGTGCATGAAGATGCTATGTTCCGTCTGAATCTCTACTTTCCTACTGCTTCATCCAGTCATTCTTACTCCTTTCTATGGCAAGCTGTATGTAGGGCGTCACCATTATCAATGGCTACTTCCCATCCTCTCAGTGAAAATGGTCTAAATGCTCTGTCACAGCATGGCTAATCATCTGTCGGTTCTCGATCATGTCGGAATAAGATCCATTGATCCTTTTGCGTGTGTCACTACGCCCAACACTCGCGAGTTTGAAGCTCGTCACAGTTATTCAATCCCTGAATCCTACTCGGAATACCACAGACAAGGTTTAGACTTTCTATATTCTCAAGAATGCTGCCAATGGATTCTAGCTTATACCACGAAGATTCTGATTAAGGAATCCAAGAGATACATACTCTAGCTCTCGCTTGTAGAACGGAAGTGGTTGTCAGGAACGCGTTCATAAGGACGGATGATGATGAGTGTCACAGATCATCACATCCATCAGGTTAAAGTACGAGTGATATCCTAGAACAAGAATAAGCACGAATTGAATAGAAAACAGTAGTACTTTGCATTAAAACTCGAGATACAGCAGAGCTCCACACCTTAATCTATGGTGTGTAGAAACTCCACCGTTGAAAATACATAAGTGATAGTCCAGGCATGGCCGAATGGCCAGCCCCCAAACATGATCAATAGTCTCCTAAGATGAACAATAGATTAAAACCGAGACCAAAGATGTCTAATACAATAGTAAAATGTCCTATTTATACTAGACTAGTTACTAGGGTTTACATAAATAAGTCTTAGTGCAGAAATCCACTTCCAGGGCCCACTTTGGTGTGTGCTTGGCCTGAGCTTGAGCTTTACACATGCAGAGGCTTCTCTTGGGGCTAAATGCCAACTTGTAACGTATTTTTGGCGTTTAACTCTGGTTTGTGACATGTTTCTGGCGTTTTACTCCAGAATGCAGCATGGAACTGGCGTTGAACACCAGTTTGCGTCGTCTTAACTCGAATAAAGTGTAGACTATTATATATTGCTGGAAAGCTCTGGATGTCTACTTTCTAACGCAATTAAGAGCGTGCCATTTGGAGTTTTGTAGCTCCAGAAAATCTATTTCGAGTTCAGGGATGTTAGAATCCAACAACATCAGCAGTCCTTTGTCAGCCTCCTATCAGATTTTTGCTCAAGTCCCTCAATTTCAGCCAGAAAATACCTGAAATCACAGAAAAACACACAAACTCATAGTAAAGTCCAGAAATGTGAATTTTGCATAAAAACTAATAAAAACATCCCTAAAAGTAGCTAGATCCTACTAAAAACTACCTAAAAACAATGCCAAAAAGCGTATAAATTATCCGCTCATCACAACACCAAACTTAAATTGTTGCTTGTCCCCAAGCAACTGAAAATAAAATAGGATAAGAAGAAGAGAATATACTATAAATCCCAAAATATCAATGAATATTAGTTCTAATTTGATGAGCGGGACTTGTAGCTTTTTGCTTCTGAACAGTTTTGGCATCTCACTTTATCCTTTGAAGTTTAGAATGATTGGCATCCATAGGAATTCAGAGTTCAGATAGTGTTATTGATTCTCCTAGTTAAGTATGTTGATTTCTTGAACACAACTACTTTTATAAGTCTTGGTCGTGGCCTTAAGCACTTGTTTTCCAGTATTACCACCGGATACATAAATGCCACAGACACATGACTGGGTGAACCTTTTCAGATTGTGACTCAGCTTTGCTAAAGTCCCTACTTAGAGGTGTCCAGAGCTCTTAAGTACACTCTTTTTGCTTTGGATCACGACTTTAACCACTCAGTCTCAAGCTTTTCACTTGGACCTTCATGCCACAAGCACATGGTTAGGGATAGTGATGAGCGGATAATTTATACGCTTTTTGGCACTGTTTTTAGTATGTTTTTAGTACATTTTAGTTAGTCTTTAGTATGTTTTTATTTAAAATTTACTTTTCTGGGCTTCACTATGAGTTTGTGTGTTTTTCTGTGATTTCAGGTAATTTCTGGCTAAAATTGAGGGACCTGAGCAAAAATCTGATTCAAAGGCTGAAAAAGGACTGCAGATGCTGTTGGATTCTGACCTCCCTGCACTCGAAATGGATTTTCCGGAGCTACAAAAGCCCAATTAGCGCACTCTCAATTGCGTTGGAAAGTAGACATCCTGGGCTTTGCAGCAATGTATAATAGTTCATACTTTGCCGATATTTGATGGCCCAAACCGGTGTTTCAAATCAGCTTCAGAATTCCCGGCGTTTAACGCCGGAACTGGCACAAAAATTGGAGTTAAACGCCCAAACTGGAACAAAAGCTGGCGTTTAACTCCAGGAAAAGTCTCTACACATGAAAGCTTTAATGCTCAGCCCAAGCACACACCAAGTGGACCCCAGAAGTGGATTTTTACGTCATTTACTCATTTCTATATATCCTAGGTTACTAGTTCACTATAAATAGGATATTTTGACATTGTATCTTTACCTCATGACACTTTACACGTTTCATACTGTACCTTCTACGGCATGAGTCTCTAAACCCCATGGTTAGGGGTGAGGAGCTCTGCTGTGTCTTGATGGAATACTCCTGGCGTTCAAACGCCAGAAAGGGGGGAAAAGTTGGCGTTAAACGCCCATTCCTTGACCAGTTCTGGCGTTCAAACGCCAGAAAGGGGGGAAAAGTTGGCGTTAAACGCCCATTCCTCACCCAGTCCTGGAGCTCAAACGCCAATGAGGAATCAGACACCTGAGAGTGCTGATAGTAACCCCTCTAAAAAGGCTTCTCCAACCACCTCTGTAGGGAATAAACCTGCAACAACTAAGGTTGAAGAATATAAAGCCAAGATGCCTTATCCTCAGAAACTCTGCCAAGCGGAACAGGATAAACAATTTGCCCGCTTTGCAGACTATCTAAGGACTCTTGAAATAAAGATCTCGTTTGTAGAGGCACTTGAGCAAATACCTTCTTATGCTAAGTTCATGAAAGAGATCTTAAGTCATAAGAAGGATTGGAGAGAAACTGAAAAAGTGTTTCTTACTGAAGAATGCAGTGCAGTCATTCTGAAGAGCTTACCAGAGAAGCTTCAAGATCCAGGAAGCTTTATGATACCATGCACATTAGAAGGTGCTTGTACCAAGACAGCCCTATGCGACCTTGGAGCAAGTATCAATCTAATACCTGCATCCACTATCAGAAAGCTTGGGTTGACTGAAGAAGTCAAACCAACCCAGATATGTCTCCAACTTGCTGATGGCTCCATTAAATATCCATCAGGCATAATTGAGGACATGATTGTCAAGGTTGGGCCATTCGCCTTCCCAACTGACTTTGTAGTGCTGGAAATGGAGGAGCACAAGAGTGCAACTCTCATCCTAGGAAGACCCTTCCTAGCAACTGGATGAACTCTCATTGATGTACAAAAAGGGGAAGTGACCCTGAGAGTCAATGAGGATGAGTTCAAGTTGAATGCTGTCAAAGCTATGCAGCATCCAGACACATCAAATGACTGCATGAGCGCTGACATTATTGACTCTTTAGTGGAAGAGATCAATATGACTGAGAGTCTCAAATCTGAGCTTGAGGGTATCTTTAAAGATGTTCAGCCTAAACTGGAGGAACCAGAGGAAATACAAGAGCCTCTAAAAATTCCTCAGGAAGAGGATAAACCTCCTAGACCCGAGCTCAAACCATTACCACCATCCCTGAAGTATGCATTTCTGGGAGAAGGTGACACTTTTCCAGTGATTATAAGCTCTGCTTTAAACTCACAGGAAGAGGAAGCACTAATTCAAGTGCTAAGGACACATAAGAAAGCTCTTGGGTGGTCCATAAGTGATCTTAAGGGCATTAGCCCAGCAAGATGCATGCACAAAATCCTATTGGAAGATAATGCCAAGCCAGTGGTTCAACCACAGAGGCGGCTAAATCCAGCCATGAAGGAGGTGGTGTAGAAAGAGGTCACTAAGTTACTAGATGCTGGGATTATTTATCCTATTTCTGATAGCCCCTGAGTGAGCCCTGTCCAAGTTGTCCCCAAGAAGGGAGGCATGACAGTGGTTCATAATGAAAAGAATGAACTGGTTCCCACAAGAACAGTTACAGGGTGGCGTATGTGTATTGACTACAGAAGGCTCAATACAGCCACCAGAAAGGATCATTTTCCTTTACCATTCATAGACCAAATGCTAGAAAGACTAGTTGGTCATGATTATTACTGCTTTTTGGATGGCTATTCAGGTTACAACCAAATTGCAGTAGATCCTCAGGACCAAGAGAAGACAGCATTCACTTGCCCTTCTGGCGTGTTTGCCTACAGAAGAATGCCTTTTGGTCTGTGTAATGCACTTGCAACTTTTCAGAGATGCATGCTATCTATCTTCTCTGATATGGTAGAGAAGTTCCTGGAAGTCTTCATGAATAACTTCTCAGTATATGGAGACTCATTCAGCTCCTGTCTTAATCATCTAGCACTTATCCTGAAAAGGTGCCAAGAGACTAACCTGGTCTTAAACTGGGAGAAATGTCACTTCATGGTAACTGAAGGAATTGTCCTTGGGCACAAAATTTCAGGTGAGGGAATAGAGGTGGATCAAGCAAAGGTAGAGGTAACTGAAAAATTACCACCACCTACCAATGTTAAGGCAATCAGAAGCTTTCTAGGGCATGCAAGATTTTACAGAAGGTTTATAAAGGATTTTTAAAAATTGCAAAACCTCTAAGCAACCTGCTAGCTGCTGACACGCCATTTCTGTTTGACACAGAGTGTCTGCAGGCGTTTGAGACCCTGAAAGCCAAGCTGGTCACAGCACCAGTCATCTCTGCACCAGACTGGACATTACCATTCGAACTAATGTGTGATGCCAGTGACCATGCCATTGGTGCAGTGTTGGGACAGAGGCATAACAAGCTTCTGCACGTCATTTATTATGCTAGCCGTATTCTAAATGACGCACAAAAGAATTACACAACCACAGAAAAAGAGTTACTTGCAGTGGTTTATGCCATTGACAAGTTTAGATCCTATTTAGTAGGGTCAAAAGTGATTGTGTACACTGACCATGCTGCTCTTAAATACTTACTCACAAAGCAGGATTTAAAATCTAGGCTCATAAGGTGGGTGTTGCTTCTGCAAGAGTTTGATATAGAAATAAGAGCCCAAAAAGGGACAGAGAACCAGGTAGCTGATCATCTGTCCTGAATAGAACCAGTAGCAGGGGCATCCCTCTCTTCTACTGAGATCTCTGAGACCTTTCCAGATGAACAACTCTTTGCCATTCAGGAAGCTCCATGGTTTGTAGACATTGCAAATTATAAAGCTGTGAGGTTCATACCACAGGAGTACAACAAGGTGCAAAGAAAAAAATTAATTTCAGATGCCACGTACTACCTATGGGATGAACCATATCTCTTTAAGAGATGTGCAGACGGAATAATCCGCAGATGTGTACCTAGAGAGGAAGCACAAAGGATCCTGTGGCATTGCCATGGATCACAATATGGGGCACATTTCGGAGGTGAGCGAACAGCCACTAAGGTCCTCCAATGTGGATTCTACTGGCCTACTCTCTATAGGGATGCCCGAGAGTTTGTGCGTAACTGTGACAGTTGCCAAAGAGCTGGTAACTTGCCTCATGGTTATGCCATGCCTCAACAAGGGATCTTAGAGATTGAATTGTTTGATGTATGGGGTATTGACTTCATGGGTCCCTTCCCACCATCATACTCAAACACTTATATTCTGGTGGCAGTAGACTATGTATCTAAATGGGTAGAAGCAATTGCCACGCCCAATAATGATACCAAGACCGTGCTGAAATTTCTCCAGAAACACATCTTCAGCTGGTTTGGTGTTCCCAGAGTACTAATTAGTGATGGGGGCACTCATTTCTACAATAAACAGCTGTACTCTGCTATGGTCCGATATGGAATTAGCCACAAAGTAGCAACTCTGTATCATCCACAGACAAATGGGCAAGCTGAAGTCTCTAACAGAGAGCTAAAAAGAATCCTGGAACGGACTGTTATTGCCCGTAGAAAGGATTGGGCAAAGAGCTTGGATGATGCTCTGTGGGCATACAGAACAGCATTCAAGACTCCTATAGGAACCTTTCCATACCAACTTGTGTATGGGAAGGCCTGTCATCTGCCCATGGAACTGGAACATAAAGCCTACTGGGCAACCAGATTCCTAAACATGGATGCTACGTTAGCTGGTGAAAAAAGATTGCTCCAGCTAAATGAGCTAGAGGAGTTCAGACTCAGTGCCTTTGAAAATGCAAAAATTTATAAGGAAAAGGCAAAGAAGTGGCATGACAAGAAGTTGTCATCCAGAGTCTTTGACCCAGGACAAAAAGTTCTGCTCTTCAACTCTAGGCTCAAATTATTCCCAGGAAAACTCAAATCCCGGTGGAGGGGTCCGTATGTGATTACAGGAGTGTCACCATATGGATATGTTGAGCTTCAAGATATTGATTCTGATAAAAAGTTCATTGTTAATGGACAGAGGATCAAACATTACCTTGAAAGTAATTTTGAGCAGGAATGCTCAAAACTGAGGCTTGAATGAGTCTCAGTAAAGGTCTAACTAAAGACAATAAAGAAGCGCTTGCTGGGAGGCAACCCAGTCATTATCAGGTTATTTGTTCTGTAAAAGTTTGATATACATTCTTCAACGTTGATCATTGAAATTGAAGGAATTCACAGAGTTATAGAAGGATTCAGTGCACAAAGCAGAGAAAAGGAGCTTGCTAGCAAGAAAACGCCAACAAGGGGTACTCTGGGCGTTAAACGCCAGAATGGATACCATTCTGGGTGTTTAACACCAGTAAAGGCACCATTTTGGGCGTTAAACGCCATAATGGGCACCATTCTGGGCGTTTAACGCCAGAATTGCAGTATCCTGGGCGTTCAGCAAAACGCCCAGTGATAAAGGGGTTTCTGGCGTTTAACGCCAGCCAGGGCACCTGGCTGGGCGTTAAACACCCATAATGGCCACCAAGTGGGCGTTAAACGCCAGAAAGGTAGGGGACAGAGATTTTATTTCCATTTCAAATTTTTTCTAACTTTCTTATTTTGATCCATAATTTTTTGCATAAACACATTACAAACTTTCATCATTCACCTTCAAATTTCAAAAATTAAACAACTTTCTAAATCATTCCTCAAAATCTCTTTCAAATCCTTTCCAAATCTTCTTCAAAAACTCAATTATCTTCTCAAATTCTTTCCATATATTCTCAAATCTCCTTCAAAATTTTTGAAATCTCTCCCCCTCCCTTATAAATAATGCTCGGCCATCCCCCTCTCCCCACCATTCGAGTTTGCTCTCCTCCTCTCTCTCCTCTTTCCTTTTTTTTGCTTGAGGGCAAGCAAACCTCTAAGTTTGGTGTGCTTTTCCGTGATCACTAAGCCAAGATTTTTCAAGATCATGGCTCCTAAGGGAAAACAAACCAATTCAAGAGGCAAGAAAGAGAATACTCCAAAAAATCTTTGGAGCCAAGAGAAGTTCTTAACCAAAGAACATGCAGACCATTACCACAAAATAATGGGTCTGAGGTCAGTGATCCCGGAAGTTAAACTCGATCTGAAAGAAGACGAATATCCGGAGATCCAAGAGCAAATTCGAAACAGAGGATGGGAAGTTCTAACCAACCCTGAGACAAAGGTTGGAAGAAACATGGTTCAGGAATTCTACTCAAATCTGTGGTTGACAGATAAGCAGAGAATGACTGGAACTACTTTTCATACCTATAGAACCATGGTCAAAGGGAGAATTATTTACTTCCATCTGGATAAAATAAGAGAGGTCTTCAAATTGCCTCAACTACAAGATGATCCTGAATCCTTTAATAGGAGAATGGTGAGAGCAGATAAAGGGTTGGATCAAGTTCTAGAGGACATATGCCTCCCTGGAACTAAGTGGACAACCAATTCAAAAGGTGTTCCAAAACAACTCAAGAGAGGAGATCTCAAACCAATTGCAAGAGGTTGGCTAGACTTCATTGGGCGTTCTATATTGCCCACTAGCAACCGTTCTGAGGTCACTATCAAGAGAGCAGTGATGATTCATTGTATTATGCTGGGAAAAGAAGTGGAGGTTCATCATTTGATTGCTTGTGAGATTTACACAATTGCAAACAAGAATTCCACTGAAGCCAAACTGGCTTACCCAAGCTTAATCTCTTTGCTATGTAAAGATGCTGGGGTGAGGATGGGAGTAGATGAATTCATCCCAATTGAACATCCAATCACCAAGAAGTCAATGGAAGGACAAATGCAAGATAACTCTATCAAAAGGAGGGCGCAGGAGTTCCTCCCTGAACTTCTTGAAATTGACTACTAGGCCAGCCTAGAAGCATCTGTTGCCAAGCTGCAAGAAACTATGGAACAAATTAAGGAAGAACAGCAGAATCAAAACTGCATGCTCTACAAATTGCTGAAGGAACAAGAGAAGCAGGGGCGTGAGCTACAGAAGCTGAAGCGCCAGAAGCTCTCCCTTGAAAGGTCAAATACCCCACAAGTTGAGGGAGCATCCACTTCTCAAAATCAAGGTTATTGAGTCCTAACTCTGTGATAACCTCTTTCATTAGGAGTCTATTTTAGAGTCATTTAATATTTCGTTTTCTATTACTATTATTCTTATCTTATATTTATTTTTGAGTCTTGTTCTTAATTCATGATTAATAAAATTTAAGGTTCATGTCTTAAAGCTATGAATGTCCTATGAATCCATCACCTCTCTTAAATGAAAAATGCTCTAATCACAAAAGAACAAGAAGTACAGGATTTCGAATTTATCTCTGAAACTCGTTGAATTAGTTTGATGTGGTGACATTGCTTTTTGTTTTCTGAATGAATGCTTGAACAGTGCATATGTCTTTTGAATTTGTTGATTAAAGAATGTTAAACTTGTTGGCTCTTGAAAGAATGATGAAAAAGGAGAAATATTATTGAGGATCTGAAAAATTATCAAATTGATTCTTGAAGCAAGAAAAAGCAGTGAATTCAAAAAAAAATTTATAAATATAAAAAGTGATCCAAGAGTGTGCTTAAGAACCCTGGACACCTCTAATTGGGGACTCTAGCAAAGCTGAGTCACAATCTAAAAAGGTTCACCCAGTTATGTGTCTGTGCATGCATGTATCCGGTGGTAATACTGGAAGACAAAGTGCTTTGGGCCACAGACAAGACTCATAAAGTAGCTATGTTCAGGAATCATCATATTTAACTAGGAGAATCAATAACACTTTCTGAATTCTGAGTTCCTATAGATGCCAATCATTCTAAACTTCAAAGGATAAAGTGAGATGCCAAAACTGTTCAGAAGCAAAAAGCTACTAGTCCCGCTCATCTAATTGGAGCTAAGTTTCATTGATATTTTGGAGTCTATAGTATGTTCTCTTCTTTTATCCTATTTGATTTTCAGTTGCTTGGGGACAAGCAACAATTTAAGTTTGGTGTTGCGATGAGCGGATAATTTATACGCTTTTTGGCACTATTTTTAGTATGTTTTTAGTACATTTTAGTTAGTTTTTAGTATGTTTTTATTAGTTTTTATTTAAAATTTACTTTTCTGGGCTTCACTATGAGTTTGTGTATTTTTCTATGATTTCAGGTAATTTCTGGCTGAAATTGAGGGACCTGAGCAAAAATCTGATTCAGAGGCTGAAAAAGGACTGCAGATGCTGTTGGATTCTGACCTCCCTGCACTTGAAGTAGATTTTCCGGATCTACAAAAGCCCAATTAGCGCACTCTTAATTCCGTTGGAAAGTAGACATCCTGGGCTTTTCAGCAATGTATAATAGTCCATACTTTGCCCGAGATTTGATGGCCCAAACCGGCGTTGCAGATCAGCTTCAGAATTCCCGGCGTTTAACGCCGGAACTGGCACAAAAATTGGAGTTAAACGCCCAAACTGGCACAAAAGCTGGCGTTTAACTCCAGGAAAAGTCTCTACACATGAAAGCTTCAATGCTCAGCCCAAGCACACACCAAGTGGACCCCGGAAGTGGATTTTTACGTCATTTACTCATTTCTGTATATCCTAGGTTACTAGTTCACTATAAATAGGATATTTTGACATTGTATCTTTACCTCATGACACTTTACACGTTTCATACTGTACCTTCTATGGCATGAATCTCTAAACCCCATGGTTGGGGGTGAGGAGCTCTACTGTGTATTGATGGATTAATGCAATTACTACTGTTTTTCATTCAATCACGCTTGCTTCCATTCTAAGATATCACTTGTTCCTCAACTTGATGAATGTGATGATCCGTGACACTCATCATCATTGTCACCTATGAACGTGTGCCTGACAACCACCTCCGTTCTACCTTAGACTGAGTGGATATCTCTTAGATTCCTTAGTCAGAATCTTCGTGGTATAAGCTAGAATTGATGGCGGCATTCAAGAGAATCCGGAAGGTCTAAACCTTGTCTATGGTATTCTGAGTAGGATTCGAGGATTGAATGACTGTGACGAGCTTCAAACTCCTGAAGTCTGGGCGTTAGTGACAGATGCAAAAGAATCACTGGATTCTATTCCAACCTGATTGAGAACCGACAGATGATTAGCCGTGCTATGACAGAGCGCGTTGAACATTTTCACTGAGAGGATGGGAGGTAGCCATTGACAATAGTGAAACCATATATACAGCTTGCCATGGAAGGAGCCTTGCGTGCATGAAGAAGAAGACAGTAGGAAAGTAGAGATTCAGAAGATAGAGCATCTCCAAAACCTCAACCTGTTCTCTAATACAGCAAAACAAGTATTCAATTCATGTTTTTCTACTTTTCACAATTAAACCTGAGAATTATTGATATCCTGACTAAGAGTTACAAGATAACCATAGCTTGCTTCAAGCCAACAATCTCCGTGGGATCGACCCTTACTCACGTAAGGTATTACTTGGACGACCCAGTGCACTTGCTGGTTAGTTGTGCGGAATTGCAAAAGTGTGATTGCAATTTCGTGCACCAGACAGCTTGATTTAGCTGCTTATGCCTGGATTTTATTTCCTTGGGCGCTCCTATCCTTGATGCTCAAAGCCTTTGATCCTTTTTACCCTTGCCTTTTGGTTTTAAGGGCTATTGGCTTTTTCTGCTTGCTTTTTCTTTTTCTTTTATATTCTTTTTGCCACTTTTTTTTCGCAAGCTTCTTCTTTTTCACTGCTTTTTCTTGCTTCAAGAATCAATTTTATGATTTTTTAGATTATCAATAATATTTCTCTTATTCATCATTCTTTCAAGAGCCAACAATTTTAACATTCATAAATAACAAGATAAAAAATATGCACTGTTCAAGCATTCATTTAGAGAACAAAAAGTATTATCACCACATCAATATAATTAAACTAATTTCAAGGATGACTTCGAAACTCATGTACTTCTTGTTCTTTTGTATTAAAAACATTTTTTATTTAAGAAAGGTGAAGGATTCATGGAATTATTCATAGCCTTAAGACATAGTTACTAGACACTAATGATCATGTAATAAAGACACAAACATAGACAAGCATGAAGCTTAAAAACCAAAAAACAGAGAGATAAGAACAAGGAAGTTAAGGAATGAGTCCACCTTAGTGATGGTGGCGCCTTCTCCTTGAAGGACCAATGGTGTTCTTGAGCTCCTCTATGTCTCTTCCTTGCCTTTGTTGCTCCTCCCTCATAGCTCTTTGATCTTCTCTAATCTCATTAAGAATGATGGAGTGTTCTTGGTGTTCCACCCTTAATTGGGTCATGTTATGACTCAATCCTTCTAGAGAAGTGTTGAGTTATTTCCAATAGTTGTTTGGAGGAAAATGCATCCCTTGAGGCATCTCAGAGATTTCTTGATGATGAGCTTCCTCATACGTCTCTTGAGATCCATGAATGGGCTCTTTTGTTTGCTTCATCCTCTTCTTAGTGATGGGCTTGTCCACTTCAATGAGGATGTCTCCTTCTATGACAACTCCAGCTAAGTAGCATAGATGGCAAATGAGATGAGGAAAGGCCAGCCTTGCCAAGGTGGAGGGCTATCCGGCTACTTTGTAGAGTTCTAGAGAGATGACTTCATGAACTTCTACTTCCTCTCCAATCATGATGCTATGGATCATGATGGCCCAATCCATAGTTACTTCGGGTCAGTTGCTAGTGGGGATGATGGAACATTGGATGAACTCCAACCATCCTCTAGCCACAGGCTTAAGGTCTAGTCTTCTCAATTGAACCGGCTTGCCTTTTGAGTCTCTTTTCCATTGAGCTCCTTCCACACATATATCCATGAGGACTTGGTCCAACCTTTGATCAAAGTTGACCCTTCTAGTGTAAGGGCGTGCGTTTTCTTGCATCATAGGCAAGTTGAACGCCAACCTTACGTTTTCCAGACTAAAATCTAAGCATTTTTCCCGAACCATTGTAAGCCAATTCTTTGGGTTTGGGTTCATGCTTTGGTCATGGTTCCTAGTAATCCATGCATTGGCATAGAACTCTTGAACCATTAAGATTCTGACTTGTTGAATGGGATTGGTAAGAACTTCCCAACCTCTTCTTTGGATCTCATGTCGGATCTCCGGATACTCATTTTTCTTGAGCATGAAAGGGACCTCAAGGATCACCTTCTTCTTGGCCACAACTTCATAGAAGTGGTCTTGATGGGCTTTTGAGATGAATCTCTCCATCTCCCATGACTCGGAAGTGGAAGCTTTTGTCTTCTCTTTCCTCTTTTTAGAGGTTTCTCCGGCCTTAGGTGCCATCAATGGTTATGAAAAAATAAAAAAGTTATGCTTTTACCACACCAAACTTAGAATGTTGCTCATCCTCAAGCAAAAGAAGAAAGAATAGATGAAGAAGAATAAGATATGGAGGAGAGAGAGAGATGTGTATTCGGCTAAGGGGGAGAAGAGATGGTAGTGATGTGTGAAAATGAAGAAGGATGGAGGAGTTTATATAGTGGAGGGAGAGGGGTTAGCGTTCGGTCATTTAGGGTGGGTTTAGGTGGGGAAGAGATTTTGAATTTGAAGGTAGGTGGGGTTTATGGGGAAGAGTGGATGGATGTGAGTGGTGAAGAGGTGATGGAAAAGAGTGATTGAGATGATTGGTGAATGATGTTTGAGGAAGAGTGTTATGAAAAGGTGTGAGAGAGAGGGAGAAGGTAGGTAGGGATCCTCTGGGGTTCACAGATCCTGAGGTGATCCTGTGGGGTCCACAGATCCTGAGGTATCAAGGATTAATCATCCCTGCACCATTTAGGCGTGTAAAATGCCCTCTATATGCAATCCTGGCATTTAATGCCAGACTGCATCATGTTCTGGCGTTAAACGCCACTTCCATGCTTGTTTTGGGCATTCAACGCCAATCTGCAGCATGTTTTTGGCGTTGAACGCCACTTCCATGCTTGTTTCTGGCGTTTAACGCCAGTCTTCCTCAGGGTGCAATCCTCGTGTTTAAATGCCAGACTGCTGCTTGTTTCTGGTGTTCAACACCAGCGTCATGCTCTGGTCTGGCAATAAACGCCAGCCAGATGCTCCTTATTGGCGTTTAAGCTCTTCCTCCAGGGTGTGCTATTTTTGATGCTGTTTTTTATTTTTCTTTGATTTTTGCAATTGTTTTGTGACTCCACATGATCATAAACCTAATAAAACATAAAAGAACAATAGAAATATAGATAAATAAAAATTGGGTTACCTCCCAATAAGCGCTTCTTTAATGTCAATAGCTTGACAGTGAGCTCTCATGGAGCTTCACAGATGTTCAGAGCATTGTTGGGACCTCCTAACACCAAACTTAGAGTTTGAACGTGGGGGTTCAACACCAAACTTAGAGTTTGGTTGTGGCCTCCCAACACCAAACTTAGAGTTTGATTGTGGGGCCTTTGTTTGACTCTGTATTGAGAGAAGCTTATCGTGACTCTTTTCCATAGTTGCAGAGGAAGATCCTTGAGCTTTAAACACAAGGTAGTCCCCATTCAATTGAAGGACTAGCTCTCCTCTGTCAACATCAATCACAGCTCCTGCTGTGGCTAGGAAGGGTCTTCCAAGAATGATGGATTCATTCTCATGCTTCCCAGTGTCTAAGATTATGAAATTAGCAGGGATGTAAAGGCATTTAACCTTCACCAACACGTCCTCTACCAATCCATGAGCTTGTTTTATTGACTTATCTGCCATCTCTAATGAGATTCTTGCAGCTTGTACCTCAAAGATCCCCAGCTTCTCCATTATAGAGAGTGGCATAAGATTTATACCGGACCCCATGTCACACAGAGCCTTCTCAAAGGTCATGGTGCCTATGGTATAGGATATTAAGAATTTACCAGGATCTTGTTTCTTTTGAGGTAGAGTTTGCTGAACCCATGTATTTAGTTCACTAATGAGCAAGGGAGGTTCACCTTCCCAAGTCTCATTACCAAACAACTTGGCATTTAGCTTCATGATGGCTCCTGGATATTGAGCAACTTGCTCTTCAGTTACATCTTCATCCTCTTCAGAGGAAGAATAGTTCTCAGAGCTCAGGAATGGTAAAAGGAGATTTAATAGAATCTCTATGGTATCTATATGAGCCTCAGATTCCTTTAGGTCCTCAATAGGGAACTCCTTTTTGTTCAGAGGACATCCCAGGAGGTCTTCCTCATTGGGGTTCACGTCCTTCTCCTCCTTTGTGCATTCGGCCATATTGATTATATCAATGGCTTTGCACTCTCCTTTTGGATTCTCTTTTGTATTACTTGGGAGAGTACTAGGAGGGGTTTCAGTGATTTTCTTACTCAGCTGACCCACTTGTGCCTCCAAATTTCTAATGGAGGACCTTGTTTCACTCATGAAACTTAAAGTGGCCTTAGATAGATCAGAGACTATGTTTGCTAAGCTAGAGGGGCTCTGCTCAGAATTCTCTGTCTGTTGCTGAGAAGATGATGGAAAAGGCTTGCTATTGCTAAACCTGTTTCTTCCACCATTATTAAAGCCTTGTTGAGGCTTTTGTTGATCCTTCCATGAGAAATTTAGATGATTTCTCCATGAGGAATTATAGGTGTTTCTATAAGGTTCACCCATGTAATTCACCTCTACCATTGCAGCATTCTCAGGATCATAAGCTTCTTCTTTAGAAGATGCCTCTTTAGTACTGTTGGATGCATTTTTCCATCCATTCAGACTCTGAGAAATCATGTTGACTTGCTGAGTCAATATTTTGTTCTGAGGCAATATGGCATTCAGAGCATCAATTTCAAGAACTCCCCTTTTCTGAGGCGTCCCATTACTCACAGGATTCCTCTCAGAGGTGTACATGAATTGGTTATTTACAACCATGTCAATGAGTTCTTGAGCTTCTGCAGGCTTTTTCTTTAGGTGAATGGATCTACCTGAAAAATGGTCCAGTGACATCTTAGAAAGCTCAGATAGACCATCATAGAATATATCTAAAATGGTCCACTCTGAAAGCATGCCAGAAGGACACTTTTTGGTCAACTACTTGTATCTTTCCCAAGCTTCATAGAGGAATTCACCATCTTTTTGCTTGAAGGTCTGAACATCCACTCTAAGCTTGCTCAGCTTTTGAGGAGGAAAAAACTTGGCCAGGAAGGCCATGACCAGCTTATCCCAAGAGTCCAGGCTATCTTTAGGTTGTGAGTCCAACCATGTTCTAGCTCTATCTCTTACAGCAAAGGGGAAAAGCATAAGCCTGTAGACTTCAGGATCTATTCTATTAGTCTTAACAGTATCACAGATCTAGAAGAATTCAGTTAAAAATAGATAGGGATCGTCTGATGGAAGTCCATGGAACGTGCAGTTCTGTTGCATTAGAGCAACTAGTTGAGGCTTCAGCTCAAAATTGTTTGCTCCAATGGCAGGGATTGAGATGCTTCTTCCATAAAAATTGGAAGTAGGTGTAGTATAATCTCCAAGCATCCTCCTTGCGCCTCCACCATTGTTATTGGGTTCGGCCATGTCCCTTTCTTTTTCAAGATTCTCTGTAATGTTTTCTCTGAATTGTTGTGCTTTAGCTTCTCTTAGTTTCTTCTTCAGAGTCCTTTCAGGTTCAGGATTTGCTTCAACAATAATGTCCTCGTCCTTGCTTCTGCTCATATGAAAAAGAAGAGAACAGAAAAGAAGAGGAATCCTCTATGTCACAGTATAGAGATTCCTTTATGTGAGTACAAGAAGAAAATAATAGAAGAAGAATGAGAAAAATTCGAACACAGAGGAGAAGAGAGGGTTTGAATTTTTAGATGAAGAGAAGAGTTAGTAAATGAATAAATAAATAGAAAAAGATGAGAGGAAAGAATTTTTGAAAATTGTTTTGAAAAAAAGTTAGTGATTTTTGAAAATTAAGAGAAAAATTAAAAATAAAATTTGAAACAATTAGTTAATTAAAAGAATTTTGAAAAAGAGTGAGGAATTTTCGAAAATTAGAGAGAGAAAAGTAGTTAGGTGGTTTTGAAAAAGATAAGAAACAAACAAAACGACAATTAGTTAGTTGAAAAAGATTTGAAAATCGATTTTTGAAAAGATAGGAAGTTAGAAAAGATTTTTGAAATCAATTTTGAAAAAGATATGATTTGAAAAAAGATATGATTAAAAAGATATGATTGAAAAGATATTTTGAAAAATATTTGATTTTTAAAATTAAAATTGATTACTTGACTAACAAGAAACTAAAAGATATTATTCTAGAATTCAAAGATTGAACCTTTCTTAACAAGAAAGTAACAAACTTCAAATTTTTGAATCAATTACATTAATTGTTAGTAAAGTTTTCAAAAAATCATGAAATAAAGATAAGAAAAAGATTTTGAAAATCAATTAAAAAATATTTTCGAAAGTATAAAAGAAAAATGAAAAAGATTTGATTTTTGAAAAAGTTTTGAAAAGATAAGACTTTTAAAATTGAAATCTTGACTTGACTAACAAGAAACAACTAATTTTAAAAAATTTTTGACTAAGTCAACCCAAAGATTTCGAATTTTTTATTAAAATAAGGAAAAGATATTTTTTATTTTTGAATTTTTAATGAGGAGAGAGAAAAACACAAATATGACCCAAAACATGAAAATTTTGGATCAAAACCAATGATGCATGCAAGAACACTATGAATGTCAAGATGAACACCAAGAACATTATGAAGATCAAGATGAACATCAAGACTTATTTTTGAAAAATTTTCAAGAAAAGAAAAACATGCAAGACACCAAACTTAGAAATTTTTCATGTTTAGACACTATGAATGCAAAAATGCATATGAAAAACAACAGAAACACAAAACAAGAAAATTTAAAGATCAAACAAGAAGACTTGTCAAGAACAACTTGAAGATCATGAAGAACACATGCATGAATTTTCAAAAAATGCAAAAGTTTTTAAAACATGCGATTGACCTGAAACTTAAAAATTGACTCAAGACTCAAACAAGAAACACAAAATATTTTTGGTTTTTATGATTTTATTAATTTTTTGGGATTTTTCGAAAATTTCTTTTTTTTTTCAAAAAACGAAAACAAATAAAAAAATTTTTGAAAGATTTTTGAAAACTTTTTGAAAAGAAAATTACCTAATCTGAGCAACAAGATGAACCGTCAGTTGTCTAAACTCAAACAATCCCCGGCAACGGCACCAAAAACTTGGTGCACAAAATTGTGATTATCAATAATGGCGCCAAAGACTTGGAGCTCTCAAACGGGAATCACACTTTGTCAAACTTCGCACAACTAACCAGCAAGTGCACTGGGTTGTCCAAGTAATATCTTACGTGAGTAAGGGTCAATCCCACGGAGATTGTTGGTATGAAGCAAGCTATGGTCATCTTGTGAATCTCAGTTAGGCAGATTCAAATGGTTTATAATGGTTTTCGAATATAAGAATAAATAAAGCAAAAAATAAAGATAGAGATACTTGTGTAATTCATTGGTGGAAATTTCAGATAAGTGCATGAAGATGCTGTGTTCCTTCTGAATCTCTGCTTTCCTACTACTTCATCCAGTCATTCTTAGTCCTTTCTATGGCAAGCTGTATGTAGGGCATCACTGTTATCAATGGCTACTTCCCATCCTCTCAATGAAAATGGTCCAAATGCTCTGTCACAGCACGGCTAATCATCTGTCGCTTCTCGATCATGTCGGAATAAGATCCATTGATCCTTTTGCGTCTGTCACTACGCCCAACACTCACGAGTTTGAAGCTCATCACAGTCATTCGATCCCTGAATCCTACTCGGAATACCATAGACAAGATTTAGACTTTCCGGATTCTCAAGAATGCTGCCAATGGATTCTAGCTTATAACACGAAGATTCTGATTAAGGAATCCAAGAGATACACACTCTAGCTCTTGCTTGTAGAACGGAAGTGGTTGTCAGGCACGCGTTCATAAGGACGGATGATGATGAGTGTCACGGATCATCACATCCATCAGGTTGAAGTACGAGTGATATCTTAGAACAAGAATAAGCGCGAATTGAATAGAAAACAGTAGTACTTTGCATTAAAACTCGAGGTATAGCAGAGGTCCACACCTTAATCTATGGTGTGTAGAAACTCCACCGTTGAAAATACATAAGTGATGGTCCAGGCATGGCCGAATGACCAGCCCCCAAACATGATCAATAGTCTCCTAAGATGAACAATAGATTAAAACTGAGACCAAAGATGTCTAATACAATAGTAAAATGTCCTATTTATACTAGACTAATTACTAGGGTTTACAGAAATAAGTTTTAGTGCAGAAATCCACTTTCAGGGCCCACTTTGGTGTGTTCTTGGGCTGAGCTTAAGCTTTACACGTGCAGAGGCTTCTCTTGGGGTTAAACGCCAAGTTGTAACGTGTTTTTGGTGTTTAACTCTGGTTTGTGACGTGTTTCTGGCGTTTTTCTCCAGAATGCAGCATGGAACTAGCGTTGAACGCCAGTTTGCGTCATCTTAACTCGAATAAAGTGTGGACTATTAAATATTGCTGGAAAGCTCTGGATGTCTACTTTTCAACGCAATTGAAAGTGCGCCATTTGGAGTTCTATAGCTCTACAAAATCTATTTCGAGTGCAGGGATATCAGAATCTAACATCATCAGCAGTCCTTTGTCAGCCTCTTATCAGATTTTTGCTCAGGTCCCTCAATTTCAGCCAGAAAATACCTGAAATTACAGAAAAACACACAAACTCATAGTAAAGTCCAGAAATGTAAATTTTGCATAAAAACTAATAAAAACATCCCTAAAAGTAGCTAGATCCTACTAAAAACTACCTAAAAATAATGCCAAAAAGCGTATAAATTATCCGCTTATCAACATCCAAACAACCTTCTAGACCCATTTAATTGAGCTCTATACCACTCCTTGCACTTCAATTTGGAGCATACAACCATATTGAACCTTGTGTGCCAACTCTTGCCACTAACCATCTTCCTCTTACTCTTAATGCCACAAAGAGCTCTAAGTTGACCATCCGTCTCCAGTAGCCCATATTCAAGTGGGAAAGTAAAGGTTAAGGATAGGAATTTTACCCACTTGAATGTTGTATTAGATGGTGATGGCTTTGGAATAGGTCTTGCAAGCTCCACTCCCTTGTGTTCTTCTTTGAATTCTTCTACCTCTTTGCAAGCTTCCTCAATTTGAACCTCTTCCTCTTGGTAGCTTTCTTCTAATTCAATCTCTTCTTCATTGCTTACCAAGGGCATGGGAGGTTGTGCATCTTCCTCTTCTTCCATATGTGAGGGTGGAAAGTTCTTTAATTCACTGGAGTATAAACTCCTTTGATTGGTTTCCTCACTTTCTTTCATAGGATCTTGCATTGTATCTCTTGGGAAGGAATTTGCTTGTTCATCTTCCTGGTTCTTGATCATCGTCTGCACATAATTCTCTACATTTTTGACACTCGTCTTTATATCATGTAGAAATTCTTTCATGAGGAGTTCAAGATCTGATGGTATTTGAGATGAATAAGGAGATGGTGGCTCTTGCTATGCATAAGAAGGAGATGATGGTTCTTGATAAGTGTAAAAAGAGGATGGTTCTTGGTATGAATATGGAAGTGGTGGCTCTTGATAGTTGGAACATGGAGTATTGAAGTTCCTTTGGTTTTGACTTTGCCAACCAAAATTTGGATAGTTCTTCCATCCACCATAATATGAATCACTACTTGGGTGTGAGTAGTAACCCATGTGATCTCTCTCCATTATTTCTCCTTAGCACAAAACACCAAATAGAATTAAACGCACCACGTGGCAAATAGAAAAGCAAAGAAGAAAGAATAGAATTCTAAAAATTAAAACAAAAAAAATTAAAATAAAACTAACTAGAAAACACCAAACTTAATTTCAGAAATTAAGAAAAATTACTAATATTAAATTATTATTAATTTTTTTAAAGACAAAAATAAAATAAAACTAATAAAATATAAAAAAGATAAAAATTAATGAAAAGAAATAAAATGAAAATAAAAGAAAATAAAATTAAAAAAATAAATGAAGAACGAACGAAAGTTTGGAAAAAAACGAAAATAAAAATTAAAAATTAATAATAAGAAAAGAAAAGAAATGCACGGAAAGAAAGAATAAATAAATAAATAAATAAAATCAAAAGACAACAGGGGGAAAG
This sequence comes from Arachis hypogaea, assembly GCF_003086295.3. NCBI lineage: Eukaryota > Viridiplantae > Streptophyta > Magnoliopsida > Fabales > Fabaceae > Arachis > Arachis hypogaea. The sequence continues at coordinate 23,336,140 of NC_092037.1, forward strand.
GGTTATGAACTAAAAGGAAGAAAACAAGAAAAATTTTTTAATTTTTTTTTTGAAAAATAATAAAACAGTATTTAAATAAAATTAAAATTAAAATGCCTATTTTAAACAATCAAACAACTAATAGTTGTTAATCACAGTCAATTTCCGGCAACGGCACCAAAAACTTGGTGCGGTATTTTACAACCCACAAACTAACTGGCAAGTGTACCGGGTCGTACCAAGTAATATCTTATGTGAGTAAGGGTCAATTCCACAAGGATTGATGGATCAAGCAACAATGATTGATTGATTGGCTTAGTTAGGCCAACAGAAAAGAGTGTTTGGATGTTCAAAAGGTTTAAGTTCGAACTCAAAATATCAAAAGGATAGACAAATAAATAAGTTGGGAATAAAATATGGAGAAAATAGTTAAGGCTTCGGAGTTATCTATTTTCCGGATAGATTTTTTCTTACTAACTATTTTAATCATGCAAGATTTAATTCATGGCAAACTATATGTGACTAGACCCTAATTCCTTAGACCTTCCTAGTCTCCTCTAAAATTCATTAACTGCCAATTCCTTGGTCAATTAATTCCAATTAGAGGGTGATGATCAAATTCCAGTTTATATACCACAAGAATCCTAATTATCCAAAAATAAGGGGATTATATGTCACGTATCTCGTTAAATACAAACAATTAGAAATTTAAGATAATATGTTTTCAAACTGTTGTTCAAGTAAAGAGCTTTTCCAAGTTATACAAGAACTCAATTAGAACATGGGTTATACTTCCGTTCCACGGTTCTAGCCAAATTCATAAAATAAAGAACGAAAACAATTATTGAAATATAAATCAAAACATAAATTAAATTAGAAAGAGCAAATGAATCAATCCATACAATAGACAGAGTTCCTAACCTTAACAGTGGAGGTTTAGTTGCTCATGGAATGTTGAATGTAAATTTGTATAGAATTCCCTAATGGAATTCCCCTGATGGAATCTCTCCAGTAGAAGAGAAGTCTCTCCTTTTTATAACTAATCCTAATTAATTTAAAATCTAATATCTAAAATTAAGATAATATCTTTTCCTATTTTCAAATTCAAATATAAATTTAAATCAGAATTAAATAACTACTCCGCGTCTTGTAACGTGGGGACCACTTGGGCTTCACTGGATCCGTGCCTAACTTGGGTGCTAAAATGGGGTCCAGAAATCACCTCCAGCGGTTTCTGCATTTTCTGCACGTGGCGCATGTCACGCGTACGCGTGATGGCCTTTTTCGCGAGTCACGCGGATGCATCAGTCACGCGCACGCGTCGCTGAGCAAATCTTCAAATCATGCGTACGCGTCAGTCACGCGCACGCGTCGCCATAGAAAGCTCCAAATCACGCGCACGTGTCAGGCACGCGTGCGCGTTGGTCCTTGCTGCCATCTCCTTTGATTCTTGTGCTGCAGAAATTCTATCAAATCCAGTTGAATGTTACCTAAAATAAATAAAATTGCAAAAGACTCAAAGTAGCATTCATATTGGCTAAAAGATAATTAATTCTTTATTAAACTCAACAATTTAAATGTAAATTCACTAAAAAAAGATAGGAAAATGCTCACACATCAATATACACATATATGTTATTATATATATATAGATATATAGTAAAGAAAGAAAGAAAGATAAGGAAAGCCAAGGTGGCTTCCATGCATAGATACATATATAATGGATATATGTTCCTTTACTTAATAATACCTTGTCACCATTCATTATCCTTTACCATCTAATATTCATTCTTTCCTTTTGAAACTGAACCAATATTGAAAGAAAAGAGAGAGAAATGATCGTGGGATAGAGAGAAAGGAAGTGAAACCCTCGAAATTTTTTTACTTTAATTTTTTGAGATCCGTAACTCTAATAAAAAATATAATCCAATAAAAGTGTTCGTATCCTTCTTCTCTACACGTTGGTGTTACTTTTTCCCGGTAGAAATTGACGATGACGTAGCTCCTTTTTCCTTTGAGTTCAGCGAATTGGAATTCTAGGAGGCACTGATGATTTTTGATGTTTTCTTCTTCAACAGCTCGGTCAGAAAGCTTCTCCAGAGTTTTTGTTGTTATAATTTCTGTAAGAAGGTAGAGTTTTAGTAATTTTAATATGAATTAAATATATTCTTGATGTGTGATTGTTGGTTTGATGATTATTGCTTTAATTTGAGTAATTTTGTGCTTGAAATTTTGTTGAATCTCGTTGATTTTGATACTTTAAAGTTCAACCATTATAGATCCAATAAGGACTGAACTATTTTTGATGTATTTGAGGGCTGTTGTTAAGCTTGAATATTGAAAAAATTGATGAGATTTGGTGGTTGAAAGATTAAAATTAAATGCTGTGAAAAAATTTGTAACCGAAAAAGGATTTAAATCAAGTATATATTTGAAAGATCACAAGAAGAGTTTGTATTTTTGAAAAGAATAGTTGTCACCAACACAAATATTATTTTTGAATATGAAAATATAATTTGATAAAAGATCAGGGTTAAATTTATAATTATATAAGTTTTTGGGTATTTTGGGTAATAAGTAAAATTCAGGGGTAAAATAGGTATTTTATAAAAGCTCATGTTATTTTTATAAATATAAAAATACGCAAGGGTTCCAAAATAAAATTTTATAAAATATTAAGTTTTAAGAAAAGATATAAATATTATTTATTTACCATTTAATCTTTTCTATTTATATTATGGTTAATATTTTATTACGAATATTAATTAGTAAAGATATTATTAATATTATTATAAGTCAGAGAAGGGAAAACAGAGTGATCTTAAAAATTTTAGAGAACGCAGACTTAATTAAAGTACTTTATAATTCTTTTCCGTAAGACACTTAGAGAAAGACGAGGGAATAATGCGAAGATAAATTATATTGTGAAATGATAAGAAAGAAAAGAAAGAAGGAAAGAACGAAAAGAAAATGAGATAAGTAAAGTTATGGTGGTGAGCCCATTGAGATTCATTTTTCAGAGATACACGGCCACTCCAGGCCAGGGGATGGTCACACTTGTAAGACAGAGGTTGCTCACAAAGGTTATGTTTGCATACATCGGCTCAAGAGAATTGCACCTGTAAGACAGATGTTGCTTACAAAGGTTATGACATTGGAAGCCAAACTCAGACAAAGGTTGTTGAGTTAAGTGAAAATATAATTCAATAAATAACAGAGAACAAAAGAATTAAAGGAATGAAAGAATATATTAATTAAAGGGATCTCTACCGCAGTAGAGTAGAGAGCAAAGATTGAAAAGAAATTGAGTGTTATTTGGGCCTTAGTGCCAAGTGTCTACTGGGGACGACGATACGTAACGCTCACTTGATATTATAAGGACGGCTCAGTGAGGACGGCGATATGTAATGCTCACTGGAAACCGAAAGAAAAGTCCTCCTATGAGGACGGTGATGCGTAACGCTCATGGAGGGGACGTTGGCTGAGATAAGGATGACAGTACAAAATGCTTATCTTAGGACCAGTGTTGAGAATTAGACAACAAACCGACACATGAGCTCATAGCCTGTATAGGACTAGACATGCATCATACTTGTTTGCGCATACTTGTTGTGATTATGTTTTCATGATTGTGTGTGCTTGTGATTGGAATCTATGTTCTGTAATTGCTCTCTAATTTGTGTTTCTCTTGCATTGTTTGTGCCTATGATTGATTCTGTTTTGTGATTGAGTTTTGATGGTGATTTGTTTGAATTGGACCGTAGACCGGGTTGATTCGATTTAGGCCAAAGGCCATGACTGGAAGGATCAGTGGTAAGCTTTGGTTAAAATAGTTTCTTAGTAAGCGGTGAAATATATGAAATGTCATTTTGCATGAAATTTTTATAACGAAAATATGAGTTTCAAATTTGAATAATGAACTTAACTTCTAACCCCGACCCTACTAAGAACTCCCCATTTCTTACCCCTTATCTCCACCCCTTTCAGCTACAGGTGCGAAGGCTTAGTGCGGAACTACAAGAGCATAGAAGATTCTGTTTACAAGTTGAGTTGTTAGATTTTATTTTTTCCTCGTCATTTATTATATTAGATTTTTAGAGGGGTAGGAATTGTATTTGAGGATCTTTAAGTAAGTCTATGTATATAATACTACTGGATATATATAATTTTGTGATTAAATAATTTTAGAGTACCGACTCTTCGTTTCTTGGTGAAAATTTTGGTTCATATTCGTGAAGGCTCAATATTAAATAAAAATAATAAAGAATAAAAAGGTTTAGAGGTAAGTAACGCCTGAGCTTTTATTACGATTATGAGGTGCTAAAAGTTAGGGTGTTACATTACATATATATTAATACATACAAACATAACATATGTAATGTTAATTAATAGATAATAAATACATAATTATGTATTAAAACATAAATAGATAATACAAAATTAAGTATTACCACATAATTAACTATGTATTTATAAATTAATACATAGTTAATACATAATTAGGTATTAATACATAATGAGATAATATTATGTATGTATTAATCAACAATTATGTATTCATTGCATAGGTAATACATACATACGTAGATTATATCACTACAAGAAAAAGCATATTTTTTGACGCCAAAAATCGATGGCTATTTCTGCCGTCGATAATTATCGACGGCCTGCTGTCGATATTACTAAAAAAAATAATTAAAAATAAAAATATTAAAATCGACAGCCTAGTCGTCGATATTTTTATAATGCATTAATTTATTTTCCTATTATCGTTATATTATAGGCGAACTAGAAGTCGAAAATAAAATCGACGAATATGGAATCTATTTTATTATTTTATATATCGACAATTTTGCCGTCGATAAATTTAAACGGTCTAGATTACTTTCTAAAATGGGATGAACGGTCTAAATTTAATCTATATAATAGACGCTATATGTGTTGTTTTTTTATATTAAAATCGACGAATATGGCGTCTATTTTATTATTTTAAATATCGACAACTTTGCCGTCGATAAATTTGAACAGTCTCGATTACTTTCTAAAATGGAATGAACGGTCTAAATTTAATCTATATAATAGACGCTAGATGTGTTGTTTTGTTTATATTAAAATCGACGAATATGTCGTCTATTTTATTATTTAAAATATCGACACCTTTGCCGTCGATAAATTTGAACGGTCTTGATTACTTTCTAAAATGGAATAAACGATGTAAATTTAATCTATAAAATAGATGCTGTATGTGTTGTTTTTTTAATTAAAATCGACAAATAGGCCGTCAATTTTTATCACTAAAAACACATGTTTTCGCGTCAACTCCCGCTTCCAAAGTTCAGAAACGCATACTTCCCCAAATTCAAGCTAGGTATTCTTTGGTTGACTTTGCTAGGTATTCTAGGTATCCTTTGGTTGAATTCGCTTTCTCTTCAACACCGCCTCCGTCCGACATCACCACCGGCGACCACCATCGCCTACCCTCTCTCTCTTCCTTTTTCTCTTTCTTCCCAATTTCTCCATTTCTTTGTTCCTGCGTGTGACACCCCTGTTCGTGGAGTCACCCTCTGTCTGCGTCTTCAAGCACCGACAAGCAACCACCAGCGGCGGCGACCTTCTGTGCCACCGCGACATCACCACCACCACACCGCCTCTCCGTTCTTCTTCCTCCTTTCATCAATGCAGGTTCCCTTCCCCTGTTCCCTGTCTTTCTTTTCTTTATTTTCACTGCTTTTTAATTCTATTTTTAGAAATTTTGGTTAGGCTTATGTTTGTTAAAACTTGTGTTTCTGGATTGAAATTGTTGTTGGCTGTATCTTTCTAAAATTACTGGGTTGAATGTTGCTTAGATTGAACTGAAATTTACTATTTTGAACTCTACACACCACATGTTCGGAGAAATGCCTGAATGGAATTTTTGATTTAATTTCTATGTCTGATCAGTATAGGCTTTACATTATGGTGATACTACTAATGCTAACTTCACAACTTCCTCGTGACTGGATCAACATTACTCAATATTACAGCATTACTATTTATTTGTTAAGTAGTAGTGAGTGTGATAGCTAATAGGATTGCTAGCAATAATAAAGTAAAGACAAAAAGAGGTTTCACTACTTATATTCACTACTAATAGGATAGCTAGCAATATACTTATGTGATTTCTGATTATCTCTTTTCTTTTTTTCTAAACAAAAAAAGTATTCATATTATTATAATAATAAAAATAAATATTTTAGTGCATGCCCATTGCTATTGCCATTGCCATATTTTTAAAAAAAGTAGTACTTGTCTTAGTCTCAGGCCTTTTTTTTTTGGTTTTTCTTCTATTCTTTGCACTTCATTTGCTTTACCCTTCCTTTCTTTTCCAATTGCCATGTTTTTCACTTGTCCTTTCCCATTATAGAGAGCCAGTTTTTCAGTTAACTATAACTACAAACTGTTGAGTTATTTATCATAAGCACTATTGTATATTGTTGTTCTCTTAATTACTTGTAAGCCATAATTAAGGATAGATAGAGATAAGACTTCACTGTTTTTCTGGACCCTAATTTGAATTTACAGCTGCATGTGAATCTGCTAGCTATATCTGGCCTTCTTCTTGTTGCCAAATACATACACCATTTCATTTTTATAAAAGTGGAAGTTGTCACCTTTGTTATTATTATCATGTACTTTTACTTTGGATGTATAGAAATGGAAGGACATTTAGGAACACATACTATCATCTTTCTTCCAGTTATATCTTATTACAAATAAATATTGCTAACTCATTTGTTGATCATTAAAAGTTTTCAAATGAATGTCATGGCTCGAGTTTTGATTTTATTTAATTTTATATATAAGTTAGTCTATTTACCTTGATCAATTATATAATGTGTTTCTTTAATTTTATATATAAGTTAATCTATTTATGCATTTAATAAACTAAAGCACGGTGAGATCCATTAGCACAATATCCAAGCAAGCGAACCACATTGACATGGTGGATTTTGGCCATAATTCCTACTTCATTTATGAACTCCGTCCCATCTTCGTCTGCATTATTGAGAATCTTGACAGCAACAAGAATTTGATTGAATAATTGACCTTTGTAGACAGCTCCATGAGCTCCTTCACCTAACTTATCCTTAAACTGCTTAGTAATTCTCTTGATATCAGCATAAGAAAATCTGGTTAGGTTTAATGCCTCATAATCCTTCAAAAAAGTTTCAACTCTTTGTTGATCTTCCCCTTTCTTTCTATAATAGCAATATATATAATACAAGGCAGCCAGTGTTGAGAACAAGAGAGCTGCACATGCATGCCATTATAAACAAAATTCAATTTTATAAAACTAATAAAATATTTTTGGGATAGGCATGGTTCTTGGCAATATACAATAGGGCAGAGTCCCTTGCTTACTCTATCTATTCAAACATAAATGATATTCTATGAAGATAAAATAATAGTAATAGTATTGTCTCACCTATAACGGGTAAAATAATAGTAATTGTATTGTTTCAATACCTTATAGTTTATATAGTATTTTAACGTGACTTCCATTTTTTTCTCAAACATTTAGAGTTATATCTATAGATTGCAATGATTCCCTGTTTCTAACTTTATATTTTGATTTTCTAACAACAGCATATACATTTGAAGCAGCTTTCTTAAAAGATTCCCTCTCTCTGGTGCTGCAAAGTTAGGGTTTCCTATGACCAGGTACACTACTCTTTTCATTTCTTCAATTACTGCTTGCTGTAATTTCAGCTCAGGTATTAGCAATTGCCAACTTCTGCTTATTCTTCATGTGTTGATTGCTTGCTTGATTTCTTGTTAGCTAGTTTTAAGTTTGTTGGAATTTAAAATTCGGTTATTGATTATTTTATTACTAGCTGATTCTATTTTCTGGTTTAGCTTCTTGGAGCTTAGTTAGTTTTCTACTTCTTTGTAAAGTATGAGGAATCATCAATATTGAAAGAATATTTAGTTTTCTGTTTCTTTGTTAAGTATGAGGAATTATATTTGCCAATACTCCTCTTGCTGCTGCTGCTTCAATGAGCTGGCAGTGCAGGGTTAGTATATGCTGTAAAAAATTCTGCAGCCATTGATTCCTTTAAACTTTGAAGCATGCATTTTTCTCTCATCTTCCTACTCTTCCTTCACATGCATATTTCTTCCTACTCTTCTTACTCTTCCTACTCTTTATTGAATTCAAATCTGTAAAAGCATTTTACTACTAGCTGATGACACTACTAGCTGATTTTACTTTAATTGTATTTTACTTTAACTAGTATGGATAATAACTTGCTTATTTTAATGTCTATAGGATATGATTGGTAGAGACGGAGATCGCGGTCGTGGTTGTGGTCGTGGCCGTGGCCGAGGCCGAAAGGGGAGGCCTAGGCTTTCTACTGGTCAGCACCTTAACTTGCATGCGGATCCATACTCTCTCGTTGGGTCATCATCCGAAACGACTGCTCCGACCAATGGGAGACCGCCACCTATTGCTACTACTACCCCCTCTGGTGCACGAAATTGCAATCACACTTTTGCAATTCCGCACAACTAACCAGCAAGTGCACTGGATCGTCCAAGTAATACCTTACGTGAGTAAGGGTCGATCCCATGGAGATTGTTGGCTTGAAGCAAGCTATGGTTATCTTGTAACTCTTAGTCAGGATATCAATAATTTTTAGGGTTGATTGTAAAAAGTAAAAGAACATGAAAATAGTACTTGTTTTGCAGTAATAAAGAACAGGTTGAGGTTTTGGAGATGCTCTATCTTCTGAATCTCTGCTTTCCTACTGTCTTCTTCTTCAGGCATGCAAGACTCCTTCCATGGCAAGCTGTATGTAGGGTTTCACCGTTGTCAATGGTTACCTCCCATCCTCTCAGTGAAAATGTTCAACGCGCTCTGTCACAGCACGGCTAATCATCTGTCGGTTCTCAATCGGGTTGGAATAGAATCCAGTGATTCTTTTGCGTCTGTCACTAATGCCCAGCCCTCAGGAGTTTGAAGCTCGTCACAGCCATTCAATCCTTGAATCCTACTCAGAATACCACAGACAAGGTTTAGACCTTCCGGATTCTCTTGAATGCCGCCATCAATTCTAGCTTATACCACGAAGATTCTGATTAAGGAATCCAAGAGATATTCACTCAATCTAAAGTAGAACGGAGGTGATTGTCAGGCACATGTTCATAGGCGAGAATGATGATGAGTGTCACGGATCATCACATTCATCAGGTTGAAGAACAAGTGATATCTTAGAATAGAAGCAAGCGTGATTGAATGAAAAACAGTAGTAATTGCATTAATCCATCAAGACACAGCAGAGCTCCTCACCCCTAACCATGGGGTTTAGGGACTCATGCTGTAGAAAATACAATGAGAAACGTGTAAAATGTCATGAGGTACAGATACAATATCAAAAGATCCTATTAATAGTGAACTAATAACCTAGGGTATACAGAAATGAGTAAATGACGTAAAAATCCACTTCCGGGGTCCACTTGGTGTGTGCTTGGACTGAGCATTGAAGCTTTTATGTGTAGAGACTTTTTCTGGATTTAAACGCCAGCTTGTATGCCAGTTTGGGCGTTTAACTCCAATTCTTATGCCAGTTCCGGCGTTAAACGCCGGGAATTCTGAAGCTGATTTGCAACGCCAATTTGGGCCATCAAATCTTGGGCAAAGTATGGACTATTATACATTACTGGAAAGCCCAGGATGTCTACTTTCCAACGCCGTTGAGAGCGCGCCAATTAGACTTCTCTAGCTCCAGAAAATCCACTTCGAGTGCAGGGAGGCCAGAATCCAATAGCATCTGCAGTCCTTTTCAGCCTCTGAATCAGATTTTTGCTCAGGACTCTCAATTTCAGCCAGAAAATACCTGAAATCATAGAAAAACACACAAACTCATAGTAAAGCCCAGAAAAGTGAATTTTAACTAAAAACTAATAAAAATGTAATAAAAACTAACTAAAGCATACTAAAAACATACTAAAAACAATGCGAAAAAGCGTATAAATTATCCGCTCATCACAACACCAAACTTAAATTGTTGCTTGTCCCCAAGCAACTGAAAATCAAAATAGAATAAAAAGAAGAGAATATACTATAGACTCCAAAATATCAAAGAAACTTAGCTCCAATTAGATGAGCGGGGCTAGTGGCTTTTTGCTTCTGAACAGTTTTGGCATCTCACTTTATCCTTTGAAGTTTAGAATGATTGGCATCCATAGGGACTCAGAACTCAGATAGTGTTATTGATTCTTCTAGTTAAGTATGATGATTCTTGAACATAGCTACTTTATGAGTCTTGGCTGTGGCCCAAAGCACTCTGTCTTCCAGTATTACCACCGGATACATACATGCCACAGACACATAATTGGGTGAACCTTTTCAGATTGTGACTCAGCTTTGCTAGAGTCCCCAATTAGAGGTGTCCAAGGTTCTTAAGCACACTCTTTTTGCCTTGGATCACAACTTTATTTCTTTCTTTTCCTTTTTCTCTTTCTTTTCTTTTTTTTGTTTTTTTTTTGTATTCACTGCTTTTTCTTGCTTCAAGAATCAATTTGATGATTTTTCAGATCCTCAATAACAGTTCTCCTTTCCCATAATTCTTTCAAGAGCCAACAATTTTAACATTCTTAAAACAACAAATTCAAAAGACATATGCACTGTTCAAGCATTCATTCAGAAAACAAAAAGTATTGTCACCACATCAAACTAACTCAACTAGTTTCAAAGATGAATTCGAAATCCTGTACTTCTTGTTCTTTTGTGATTAAAGCACTTTTCATTTAAGAGAGGTGATGGATTCATAGGACATTCATAGCTTTAAGACATGAACTCTAAATTTTATTAATCATGAATTAAGAACAAGACTCAGAAATAGATATAAGATAAGACTAGTAGTAATAGAAAACAAAAATTTAAATAAGCTCCTAATGATAGAAGTTATCACAGAGTTAGGATTCAACAACCTTGATTTTGAGAAGTGGATGCTCCCTCAACTTGAGGGGAGAACTTTTGGCGTTTCAACTCTTGAAGTTCACGCCCCTGCTTCTCTTGTTCCTTCAGCAATTTGCAGAGCATGCAGTTCTGATTCTGCTGTTCTTCCTTGAGTTGCTCCATAGTTTCTTGCAACTTAGTGATAGATGCTTCTAGGCTGGCCCAGTAGTCAATTTCAGGAAATTCAGGGAGGAACTCATGCGCCCTCTTTTTGATAGAGTTGTCTTGCATTTGTCCTTCCATTGACTGGTTGGTGATTGGATGTTCAATGGGTATGAATTCATCTACTCCCATCTTCACCCCAGCCTCTTTACAGAGCAAGGAGATCAAGCTTGGGTAAGCCAGTTTGGCTTCAGTGGAATTCTTATTTGCAATTGTGTAGATCTTACAAGCAATCATATGATGAACCTCCACTTCTTTTCCAAGCATAATGTAATGAATCATTACTGCTCTCTTGATAGTGACCTCAGAACGGTTGCTAGTGGGCAATATGGAGCGCCCAATAAAGTCTAGCCAGCCTCTTGAAATTGGTTTGAGGTCTCCCCTCTTGAATTGGTTTGGGACACCTTTTGAATTGGTTATCCACTTAGTTCCAGGGAGGCAAATGTCCTCTAGAACTTGATCCAACCCCTTATCTGCTCTCACCATTCTCCTATTAAAGGATTCAGGATCATCTTGCAGTTGAGGCAATTTGAAGACCTCTCTAATTTTGTCCAGATGGAAGTAGATAACTTTCCCTCTGACCATGGTTCTGTAAGTATGGAAAGCAGTTTCAGTCATTCTCTGCTTATCTGTCAGCCACAGATTTGAGTAGAATTCCTGAACCATATTTCTTCCAACCTTTATCTCAGGATTGGTTAGAACTTCCCATCCTCTGTTTCGAATTTGCTCTTGGATCCCCGGATATTCATCTTCTTTTAGATCGAATTTGACTTCCGGGATCACTGACCTCAGACCCATTATTTTGTGATAATGGTCTTCATGTTCTTTGGTTAAGAACTTCTCCTGATTCCAAAGACTCTTTGAATTATTCTCTTTCTTGCCTCTTAAATTGGTTTGTTTTCCCTTAGGAGCCATGATCTTGATGAATCTTGGCTTAGTGATCACGAAAAAGCACACCAAACTTAGAGGTTTGCTTGTCCTCAAGCAAAAGAAAGGAGAGAGGGGAGAGAGGAGGAGAGCAAATTCGAATGGTGGGGAGAAAGGGGTGGCCGAACGTGTATTTATAAGGGAGGGGGAGAGATTTCAAAAATTTTGAAGGAAATTTGAGAAGATATTGAGAGAATTTGAGAAAAATTTGAGTTTTTGAAGAAGATTTGGGAGGGATTTGAGAGAGATTTGAAGATTGATTTTAATTTTTGAAAATTTGAAGGTGAATGATGAAAGTTTGAAATGTGTTTATGTAGAAAAGTATGGATCAAAAAAGGAAAGTTTGAAGAAATTTTAATCAGAAAGCAAAATCTCCGTCCCCCACCTTTCTGGCGTTAAACACCCAGAATGGTATCCATTCTGGCGTTTAACGCCCATTTGTTGGCCATTGTGGGCGTTTAACGCCCAGCCAGGTACCCTGGCTGGCGTTAAACGCCAAAATTCCCTTTGTCACTGGGCGTTTTGCTAAACACCCAGGATGCTGCACGCCTGGCGTTAAACGCCCAGAATGGTGCCCATTCTGGCGTTTAACGCCCAAAATGGCACCTTTACTGGCGTTAAACACCCAGAATGGTGCCCATGCTGGCGTTTAACGCCCAAAGTACCCCTTACTAGCATTTTTTCGCCAGCAAGCTCTTTTTCTCTGCTTTTTGCACTGAATCCTTCTGTGACTCTGTGAATTCCTTCATTTTTGATAATTGCCCTTGTAGAAACAAAACATATAACCTGCTAATGACTGGGTTGCCTCCCAGCAAGCGCTTCTTTATTGTCTTTAGCCGGACCTTCACTGAGGATCATTCCAGCCTCAGTTTTGAGCATTCCTGCTCAAAATTGCTTTCAAGATAATGCTAGATCCTCTGTCCATTAACAATGAACTTCTTGTCAGAATCAGTATCCTGAAGCTCAACATATCCATATGGTGATACTCCTGTAATCCCATACGGACCCCTCCAGCGGGATTTAAGTTTTCCTGGAAACAATCTGAGCCTAGAGTTGAAGAGCAGAACTTTTTGTCCTGGCTCAAAGACTCTGGATGACAACTTCTTGTCATGCCACTTCTTTGCCTTTTCCTTATAAATCTTAGCATTTTCAAAGGCACTGAGTCTAAATTCATCTAGCTCATTTAGCTGGAGCAATCTTTTTTCACTAGCTAACTTAGCATCCAGGTTTAGGAATCTGGTTGCCCAATAGGCTTTATATTCCAGTTCCACAGGCAGATGACAGGCCTTGCCATACACAAGTTGGTATGGAGAGGTTCCTATTGGAGTCTTGAATGCTGTTCTGTATGCCCACAGAGCATCATCCAAGCTCTTTGCCCAATCCTTTCTACGGGCAATTACAGTCCGTTCTAGGATTCTTTTTAACTCTCTGTTAGAGACTTCAGCTTGCCCATTTGTCTGTGGATGATACGGGGTTTCCACTTTGTGGCTAATTCCATATCGAACCATAGCAGAATACAGCTGTTTATTGCAGAAATGAGTACCCCCATCACTGATTATGACTCTGGGAACACCAAATCTGCTGAAGATGTGTTTCTGGAGGAATTTCAGCACGGTCTTAGTATCATTAGTGGGTGTAGCAATTGCTTCTACCCACTTAGATACATAGTCCACAGCCACCAGAATGTAAGTGTTTGAGTATGATGGTGGGAACGGACCCATGAAGTCAATCCCCCATACATCAAACAACTCAATCTCTAAGATCCATTATTGAGGCATGGCGTATCCGTGAGGCAAGTTACCAGCTCTTTGGCAGCTGTCACAGTTACGCACAAACTCTCGGACATCTCTATAGAGAGTAGGCCAGTAGAAGCCACATTGGAGGACCTTAGTGGCTGTTCGCTCACTTCCAAAATGTCCCCCATACTGTGATCCATGGCAGTGCCATAGGATTCTTTGTGCTTCCTCTCTGGGTACACATCTGCAGATCATTCCGTCTGCACATCTCTTAAAGAGATATGGCTTATCCCATAGGTAGTACTTGGCATCTGAAATTAATTTCTTTCTTTGCACCCTGCTGTACTCCTGGGGTATAAACCTCACAACTTTGTAATTTGCAATATCTGCAAACCATGGAGCTTCCTGAATGGAAAAGAGTTGCTCATCTGGGAAAGTCTCAAAGATCTCAGTAGAAGGGAGGGACGCCCCAGCTACTGGTTCTATTCGGGACAGATGATCAGCTACTTGGTTCTCTGTCCCTTTTCTGTCTCTTATTTCTATATCAAACTCTTGCAAAAGCAACACCCATCTTATGAGCCTGGGTTTTGAATCCTGCTTTGTGAGTAAGTACTTGAGAGCAGCATGGTCAGTGTACACAATCACCTTTGATCCTACTAGATAGGATCTAAACTTGTCAATGGCATAGACCACTGCAAGTAACTCTTTTTCTGTGGTTGTGTAATTCTTCTATGCATCATTTAGAACACGGCTGGCATAATAAATGACGTGCAGAAGCTTGTTATGCCTCTGTCCCAACACTGCACCAATGGCATGGTCACTGGCATCACACATTAGTTCGAATGGCAATGTCTAGTCTGGTGCAGAGATAACTGATGCTGTGACCGGCTTGGCTTTCAGGGTCTCAAATGCCTGCAGACACTGTGTGTCAAACACAAATAGTGTGTCGGCAGCTAGCAGGTTGCTCAGAGATTTAGCAATTTTCGAAAAATCCTTTATAAACCTTCTGTAGAATCCTGCGTGTCCCGGAAAGCTTCTGATTGCCTTAACATTGGCAGGTGGTGGTAATTTTTCAATTACCTCTACCTTTGCCTTATCCACCTCTATTCCCCTGCTTGAAATTTTGTGCCCAAGGACAATTCCTTCAGTCACCATAAAGTGACATTTCTCCCAGTTTAAAACCAGGTTAGTCTCTTGGCACCTTTTCAGGACAAGTGCTAGGTGGTTAAGACAGGAGCTGAATGAGTCTCCATATATTGAGAAGTCATCCATGAAGACTTCCAGGAATTTCTCCACCATATCAGAGAAGATGGATAACATGCATCTCTGAAAGGTTGCAGGAGCATTACACAGACCAAAAGGCATTCTCCTGTAGGCAAACACGCCAGAAGGGCAAGTAAATACTGTTTTCTCTTGGTCTTAAGGATCTACTGCAATTTGGTTGTAACCCGAATAGCCATCCAAAAAGCAGTAATAATCATGACCAGCTAGTCTGTATAGCATTTGGTCTATGAATGGTAAAGGAAAATGATCCTTTCTGGTGGCTGTATTGAGCCTTCTGTAGTCAATACACATACACCACCCTGTGACTGTTCTTGTAGGAACCAGTTCATTTTTTTCATTATGAACTACTGTCATGCCTCCCTTCTTGGGGACAACTTGGACAGGGCTCACCCAGGGGCTATCAGAAATAGGATAAATGATCCCAGCCTCTAGTAATTTAGTGACCTCTTTCTGCACCACTTCCTTCATGGCTGGATTTAGCCGCCTTTGTGGTTGAACCACTGGTTTGGAATTATCCTCCAATAGGATCTTGTGCATGCATCTTGCTGGGCTAATGCCCTTAAGATCACTTATGGACCACCCAAGAGCTGTCTTGTGTGTCCTTAGCACTTGAATTAGTGCTTCCTCTTCCTGTGGATTTAAAGCAGAGCTTATGATTACAGGAAAGGTATCACCTTCTCCCAGAAATGCATATTTCAGGGATGGTGGTAATGGTTTGAGCTCTATTTTGGGAGGTTTCTCTTCTTCCTGAGGGATTTTCAGAGGTTCTGTTATTCTCTCTGATTCCTCCAAATCAGGCTGAACATCTTTGAAGATGTCCTCTAGCTCTGATTCTAGACTTTCAGTCATATTGATCTCTTCCACCAAAGAGTCAATAATGTCAGCGTCCATGCAGTCATTTGGTGTGTCTGGATGCTGCATAGCTTTTACAGCATTCAACTTGAACTCATCCTCATTGACTCTCAAGGTTACTTCCCCTTTTTGTACATCAATGAGAGTTTGTCCAGTTGCTAGGAAAGGTCTTCCTAGAATGAGAGTTACACTCTTGTGCTCCTCTATTTCCAACACTACAAAGTCGGTTGGAAAGGCGAATGACCCAACTTTGACAATCATGTCCTCAATTATGCCTGATGGATATTTAATGGAGCCATCAGCAAGTTGGAGGCATATCCGGGTTGGTTTGACTTCTTCAGTCAACCCAAGCTTTCTGATAGTGGATGCAGGTATTAGATTGATACTTGCTCCAAGGTCACACAGGGCTGTCTTGGTTCAAGCACCTTCTAATATGCATGGTATCATAAAGCTTCCTGGATCTTGAAGCTTTTTTGGTAAGCTTTTCAGAATGACTGCACTGCATTCTTCAGTGAGAAATACTTTTTCAGTTTCTCTCCAATCCTTCTTATGACTTAAGATCTCTTTCATGAACTTAGCATAAGAAGGTATTTGCTCAAGTGCCTCTGCAAATGGAATCTTTATTTCAAGAGTCCTTAGATAGTCTGCAAAGCGGGCAAATTGCTTATCCTGCTCCGCTTGGCGGAGTTTCTGAGGATAAGGCATCTTGGCTTTATATTCTTCAACCTTAGTTGCTGCAGGTTTATTCCTTACAGAAGTGGTTGGAGAAGCCTTTTTAGAGGGGTTATTATCAGCACTCTCAGGTGTCTGATCCTCCATTGGCGTTTGAACGCCAGGATTGGGTGAATATTGGGCGTTTAACGCCAACTTTTCTCCCTTTTCTGGCGTTTGAACGCCAGAACTGGGCAGGGAATGGGCGTTTAACGCCAGCTTTCCCCCCTTTTCTGGCGTTTGAATGCCAAAAGTATTCCTCTCTGGGCTCTTACTGTCCTCAGAGGGATTTTGGATAGTGGTTTGGTTATCCTCTGTCAATTGTTCCTTATTTGGCTTTTTGCTACTTTGAGCAGTGTTATTTAATGTCTTTCCACTCCTCAATTGGACTGCTTGGCATTCTTCTGTTATCTGTTTAGATAGCTACTGTTTTGCCTGATTCAATTGAGATTCTATGTTCTTGTTATCAATTTTAGTTTCTTAGAGCATCTCTTTGAACTCTGCTAACTGTTTTGTCATCAGGTATAATTGCTGATTAAGCTCAACCATCTGTTCTTGAGGATTAGGATCAGTGGCTACTGCCATAACTTCCTCCTTTGTAGAGAACTCATTGCTAGAGTACAAATGTTGATTTCTAGCAACAGTATCCGTAAGCTTTTGAGCCTCTTCAATTGTCTTCCTCATGTGTATAGATCCACCAGCTGAGTGGTCTAAAGACATCTGAGCTTTTTCTGTAAGCCCATAGTAGAAGATGTCTAACTGTACCCACTCTGAAAACATTTCAGAGGGGCATTTTCTTAGCATACCTCTATACCTCTCCCAGGCATTATAAAGGAATTCATTATCCTCTTGTTTAAAGCCTTGGATGTCCAGCCTTAGCTGTGTCATCCTTTTTGGAGGGTAAAATTGATTCAGGAATTTGTTTGATAACTGTTTCCATGTCTTTATGCTTGCTGTAGGTTGGTTATTCAACCACCTCTTAGCTTGATCTTTTAGAGCAAATGGAAACAGTAATAGTCTGTAGACATCCTGATCCACCTTTTTATCACGTATTGTGTCAGCAATTTGTAAGAACTGTGCCAGAAACTCAGTAGGTTCTTCCTGTGGAAGACCGGAATACTGACAATTTTGCTGCACCATGATAATGAGTTGAGGATTTAGCTCAAAGCTGCTTGCTTTAATGGGAGGTATACAGATGCTACTCCCATATGCAGCTGTAATGGGGTTAGCATATGACCCCAGAGTCCTTCTGGACTGTTCAATTCCACTTAGGTCCATGATGGAGAAAGGGAATATGATATGAATTCACAAGTAAAGTAAAAAAAATTTTTTTTAGTTGACCGAAAAAAATAAAATAAAACAAAAGGAAAATAAAATAAATTTTCAAAAACTAAAAGAAAATAAGATCAAAGCAAATTGAAAACTAAATCAATTAGTTAATTAAAAAGATTTTGGAATTAGCAATTGAAAAGATATGATTGAAAATTATTTTGAAAAAGATTTGATTTTTTTTTGAAATGAGGAAAGAGAAAAACAACAAAATGACACCAAACTTAAAATTTTTAGAAAATCAGACACAAATTTTCGAAAACTTAAAGGAAAACACAAAGAAGACACCAAACTTAGAATTTTTAAGGATCAAGAAAGGACTAAGGATATGCAAATTCGAAAAATAAAAGAAAACAAAAGCATGCAATTGACACCAAACTTAAAATATGAAACTAAACTCAATTAAAAGACTCTAAACCAACAAAAAAATAAAATAGTCCTAATCTAAGCAACAAGATAAACCGTCAGTTGTCCAAACTCGAACAATCCCCGGCAACGGCACCAAAAACTTGGTGCTGTTTCCGGATCAAAAATTTGGCACTGATGTTACCGGACCAAAAGCTTGCCGAAAACTCGAACAATCCCCGGCAACGGCGCCAAAAACTTGGTGCACGAAATTGCAATCACACTTTTGCAATTCCGCACAACTAACCAGCAAGTGCACTGGATCGTCCAAGTAATACCTTACGTGAGTAAGGGTCGATCCCACGGAGATTGTTGGCTTGAAGCAAGCTATGGTTATCTTGTAACTCTTAGTCAGGATATCAATAATTATCAGGGTTGATTGTAAAAAGTAAAAGAACATGAAAATAGTACTTGTTTTGCAGTAATAGAGAACAGGTTGAGGTTTTGGAGATGCTCTATCTTTTGAATCTCTGCTTTCCTACTGTCTTCTTCTTCAGGCACGCAAGACTCCTTCCATGGCAAGCTGTATGTAGGGTTTCACCGTTGTCAATGGTTACCTCCCATCCTCTCAGTGAAAATGTTCAACGCGCTCTGTCACAGCACGGCTAATCATCTGTCAGTTCTCAATCGGGTTGGAATAGAATCCAGTGATTCTTTTGCGTCTGTCACTAATGCCCAGCCCTCAGGAGTTTGAAGCTCGTCACAGCCATTCAATCCATGTCTCATTCAACAGGCCTTGGCTGAGTTTTGATGAGGCAGATGATGATATTCGAAAAATGGTGGACTGAGTAGAGGGTAAATTTTATCTACCTTGTTTTACGTATTTTAAAATATTATATCTCATAGTATATTATACTATCTCCTTATGTTCTATCAAAATTTCTGCAGCAACAAAATTGTTTTTGGGCTCAAAATATTTTGGTTATTTTTTATCGTCCCAACATTAGTTAAATATAGAGGAGTGTATATACTATATGTCCTCCCAACCTTTTTATTCTTCATACAAATTCTGCAGCATTTGTTTCATGCAGTGAAAGCTACTCCAAAAATCTCTATAAGCTTGAGACATGATAAATAGGATAAGTGTTATTTATGTAAGATAATGATCTCCAAACCAACTAATTATGGAGTTTATACTTACATTCAATGAAAGCACCTACTTTTAAATATGTTCAAATTTGAAGGTGATGTTAGCTCACATATGTCAAAGATAAAATCATAAACCATGCCACTCATCTAAAAGAACTACTTTCTCTAATATAGCTCTTTGATCCTTGCTTTGTTTTTCTGTTGATAGTTGTTATGTTGTTCTTGCTACTGGTTTGTTGCTCTGTTGCTGACTTGTGTTCTTGAGATCTTGGCTTCCTTCTGTGGTTGCTGACTTGCTGGGTTTTATTTTTATTTTTATTTTTTGTTGTAATATTATTAACTTATTACGGTGTTAATAACTTAATTAATTCAATTGTTCTTATTATATTTTTTGTTTTACAAAATAGTGAATAGAAAATTAGAAAATTAATGTTTGTTCATAATTTTGGAGGAAGAGGAATTAATATACTATATCTACTATACCTTTTGTTATTAACTTAATAATGATCTGCAGACAAGGGTGGTTTTAATCCTCCTTATAGGATTTGTTTTGAATGCATCCATGAATAATTAATTACATTAAAGACGCGAGTTTCTTCCTTTATAAAAGAATTCTGATATCTTTTGCTATTAGAGAGAATTCTGATATCTTTAGATTATTATTACTTGTTAAACTCAGCATTAATTGTTATTTATTTGTCAGCAAAATAAATTTGTATCTGTTCATAGGCTAAATTTTATTCCAATGATTTTTTAAAATAGAAATGCTTTGACATTATTGATATGGAAGAGGATGATATCTATCAAGCTTGGAGGTTTATGGCTGCCAAGTGCTTGCAAGGTATGCTCCATGCCATTCGCAAAAAAGGTGCCCGTCCATATTGGATCCCACCAGAAGTTATTGGTAAATTGATGAGATGTTGGAACACTGATGCCTATAGATAATTACAGGCGAGAAATACAGCTGCCAGGATATTGACTCGAGGTACTTCCCTTCACACTGCAGGAGGCACCACCTTTCCAGAAGCGAGGTTACGCTTGGTAAGTTGCTTATAGATAATCTTTATTATGATATTTGTTGTTCTGAAAGTTGTTTAATAGAAATGATTTTAAATGTCAATCAGTGAATGGTGACAGTTGCAAATGTTATGTTCCATGATACTAATAAACACACGTAACTGCCGAATGCCCATTACCATTTTCACACTTAGAATTTTATACAGATTCAAAATTTTATGTGCATTTTCAATATTTATGAAGTTTTGATTGTCTATGTGTGGCTTGAATAATGATAATAATTGATGAAAGCCATGCATGAACATTTTCTCTACAAGTTATGGACAAATTTGGCTAGCTAAATCTATATTCAGACGAGGCAAGCATTCTGTTCATATATAACTGACACTTTTTTACCAACACAAGATACATACCTATATATATAAATAAATAAATTAGTATAATTTGTATTTATATTATACAGAATTTGAATATAAATTTATAAAATAAATAATATGTATTTGCATGCACTATACATAGAAAGGACACAGTAGATAGCCTGCTTTATAATTCCTACTAATTATTAGATATTAGATTTAAAAAAAAAATAAAAAAATAAGTGTTTCCATTATGTCGTTTACCTGGTAATTGGTATGTGAAAATATACAACTATACAAGGAAGCGTTAATGATATTAGTGTTCACTTCAATGTGGATGATGAAAATATGATACTTTCAAATGATTGATGAAGATACTGATTAATTAGCTAAGGGAAGAGTGAAGAAAACTGGAAAATATATAGAAATGACAAAAAAATTGTGAGGCTGACATGAAAAAGAGAAAACTACCACATATAGAAGTAAATAATTTGTTCTTTAGTTCAGTTTTTGTTTAGGTACCAATTGTTTATTCAAGCTATTCCCTTGCATTTTGATTATTTTTTCTTCCCTTCCCTTTAGTTATCAAAACTTACATACATCTCCTGAAGTTGCATCGATTTTCTAATTTTCAATACTAGCTTTGTTTATAAACTTCACTGCAGTTCTTCTGAATTTTCATGAGGTTTATCATTAGTAGTATGGTTTTGCACGAATTTCCTTGCTTATTTTATATCCAAATTCTCTGCATATGTAGATATGATTGAATTGGTTATTTGGTTATGCTTTGGTAAGCCTTAATCAATAGAGAGTGAAATCCGTTCTTAATAATGATCTTGATCTAGTTTCTTCTTGAATTGATGCAAATTGCTGAGTTTTATTTTCTGCTTAATCAATTGCTTAGTACAATACATCCCATATTACATGAAAATTTGGTTATATTATGTAGAATCATTCCCTTGGAAGACAATCACGTATGGATGAGTTTTTTGAGCACACTCATACTCACAAAGAGGAAGGACTGAATGGGTTGATGAACACTCCCGAAAGACAAAGGTAACTTAACTTTATTAATTGTAACTATTTTGTTATCTAATTGTTATGCATTATTAATACTTATAGTAGTTTATCAATCATTTCTCCTCATTTTAGGATATATTTCAAGAGCGTATATTTCAGGCTGAGCAAGAGCGGTAGGCTGCTATAGAGGCTGGTGTAATTGATCCACCGCCTGTCTCTGAGGAAAGCATATGGATTGAGACAGTGGGTGGAAAACGAAGAGGTAGGGTATATGGCATGGGTGAGGTAAGGGACTCTTCCATGGTACAGCCTCAAGTTGATGGGCCAACCATGACCACCAGCGCTGATGTTTTGGATCTTAGAGAACGAATCATAATACTCAATAGGGAAGTTGAACAACATGCCACTAAATATAGAGAGCTTGAAGACCGCTACCAAAGGGAGAAAAGAGAGTGGCAACAGACTGTTGAATCCTTGCGTGAAGATCTCAACACCAGTAACTCACAGATGGATCAATTTAGTCATCAGTTGAGTAGTTTGACTGAGTATGTGAGAGCCATGGGTCCTAGTAGTTCTGGATCACGTGTTCCCCCACCTCCTCCTTTTACTTTTCCAAGCTCTCAGAAAAGCATAGCCCCAGCCCCAGGTAGAAAACTCCCACCTATTCTGCAACGACCAGGACAACCACAGAGTTCTCAAAGGGAGGGTGATTCTGACGATTTTGATGACTCAGATGATTATTTAGACGAGTATGAGTAGGTTATTTAATTACTTTACTTTGAATATTTTGTATTATTAGTAGATTGCAATTTAAACGAATATAAGTCTAAGTTTAGTTATTTATCTTGTCTTGAGTCTTTATGTTAGAGGCTTATTTATTATTTTGATAAGTTTGTAAACTCATTATCTAATATTTAGTATAAACTTTTAAATTATTGCTCCTTTACTTTCAAAAACTCGTATCCCTTAAGACAAAAATATTATCCATTTAGAGATGGAGCCTCGACTGCAGCTAGGTCTAGAAGGAAGTTATGAGCATTACGTTCATGCATAACTTCCATACCAAGATTAGCTCGGTTAATAATATCAGCCCAGGTGTTAATTACACGACCTTGACTAGAATAGATATTTTCTGTTTCCTACTGACACGAGCCCATATCTTTGCTTTTCTATCAATCTCCCTTCTTTGAGCGGAACCTTTATGAGATAAGATAAAATATCATCTACTTTTCACTAAATTCAATTTAGTGAAAAGTTAGAAGAAAAAATGGAATAATATCTACAAATACTAATATATAATATATAGATATATATACTATATATATAAATATATATAATATAATGAATATTATATTCAATAATCTTGTATTCAATTTATTTCTTGGTTTCAATAGGACTCCTTACGAGCGTTGTTTCTATCTACTATTATCTAAAAATAATCAAGTTATTAATGACTGGACGAAACCAAGAATATTTGTCTTGTTATCTAATATTCTGTTTAAATTTTATTTTTATATTTAAAAGTTTATTTGTATTAATGGTTTACTATTTTTCAAATAGAAAAAAAAGTAAAACATATAACTATTAAAATCGATGGCAAAGTTGTCGCTTTTAAAAGTTAAAATAGACAAATCTAAATAATTAAATCGACGGCAACGGTGTCGATTTTATTCAAGCACATATCGACGGCGTTGACGTCGATTTTATTAAACACATTATAGACAAAAGTGTTGTTGATTTTATTGAGTTAAATATCGACACAAAGGCTGTCGATTTTATTGAATCAATTATCGACAAAGAAAACGTCAATTTTAAAGAATAATATCGACGGCAATGTTGTCGATTTTATTAAGAATGTAAAATTCTCACACCCATATTACAGACGGAACGAACATTGATTTTATTAAATTATTATCGACGGCCATGAAAGCCATCGATTTTATTAGCATTTTGAAAAATCGACAAGCTTTATAGCGACCAACTACGCCGTCTATTTTGCCGTTGAATTTCAATATTATTAGCCGTCGATTTGGCCGTCGATTTTAACGATGTTTCTTGTAGTGTATATAGGTCATATATTCATAAATAATTAACTATATATGTAATAATACATATATATGTTATACATACATACATAATTAATACATATATAGGTAATATATAATGAGGTAATATTATATATGCATTAATCCATAATTATATATTAACTATATAGCTAATACATACTTACAAAATACATTCATAGATAATATATAGTAATACATTTAATATTGGTGTTACTGTGAAAATTAACTTATATGTTGATTAGTATTTAATTTGGAGTTCAATATATACAATTTTCAAAACTAAATCCTTGGAGCTTGAAGCAAAACGAATTAGCTGAAGGCAATATATGTTAAAACTGAAGAGAATCATAGATTCTTAATACTTTTTTAATAGACTATCTACCATTGTAAAATTATGTAAATCAAATTTATATAAAAATATATTTTATGTATTTTAAAAATTAGTTATTATATATTATATATATTATATATACTAGTTAATATTTTTTAATTAAACCAATATTACATGAATTTAATCTAATTGAATACAAATTATATGCCTTATTATTTTAATTAATATACTTTTAATATTTTTTTATTATTTCTGTGTCATATCAGTGCAACACATGGGTCATTGCACTAGTTATATATTAATTAATATATAAGTAATACAAAATGAATTATTATAATTAATACATATATAATAATTATGTATTAATACATGCATATATAACATAGATAATAGTAATTAATATATAAGTAATATATAATTGTGTAATAATACTAAAAATAGATAATACATAATTAACAATGTGTATATTTATTAATATATAGGTAATACGTAATTATGTATTAATATTAATATATAATTATATATTACCTATGTATTAATTAATTTATACATTCACCACAAAATTTTTGTTTATTTGTAGCATTTTTTTATTTGTGAAGGTTTATAATCCTCACCACATGGTTTGTGGGGGCTTCGAAAATTTCCAAAATTTAAAGTGTCACGAGGCCTTTTGTAAGGATTTTTAAAAACTTTCACAATTTATTTAGTGGGGGTTTTATATTGAACTTTTGTGATAGTTTTAAATTACTTTTGTGACAGTTTAAATCTTTCACAAATTAATTTTTTTAATTTAACACAACTTAACTATTTTGTGAGATTTTTAAACCTCTACATCCTGTAATTATTTATTTTTAATTTCAATTCATTTATTAATCTCATTTTATTTACATATTTTCAAATTAAAAATTTATTTTTTAATATCCAAATTTAAAAATGAAATCTTTTATAACACAATACCTCAATATAAGACATAATTCTAAATATAAAAAATTCTCAACATCAATAGTTCCAAACATGATTGCATATGGTATTATTCTACATGACTATTACTATTTTTTTTCAAAAAAAAAGTAAAATTTCGTACAAATTTTTATTCTACATAACTACCCACTTCACATAGAAAGGTGAAAGAGAAAATTCAACCCAAATGTGAGAAAAAGTGAAGGCTTTATTACCTCCTAGGCCTTCTTAATTGTTGCTAGTGTAGACCTTGCTTTTAGATTCGAAAAGATAGCCCTGAAAAATGAAACATAAAGAAAGTAAATAAGAGGCTTATCAACCATTAAAATTGTGTAAGCTGGATAAACTTTGAAAAATAATTAAAAGGATAATAATGGCAATGCTAAACAAGATGGAGAATTTAGCATGGTTAAATGTATTGAAATATCTTAGTCTAATAAGTGAGATGCATATAATAAACAAAAAAAAATCATGACATTCATCTAAAGGGGTAAAACCTATTATGACACTATAATAAAAATTAAAATCTTAGTGACTAAGAGATACCTCATAGCATTTGAACATATTTAATCAGGCTTTAGACATCAGGTTTTGTTGCTAAAAATATCTAGCATATTGCATTTAAATTTGAAATCATAAATAAGAAATGGTTTGATTGTGAATTTTATTGCTCTTGCTTTTACAACTACTATCAAACTTGGTTACAGAAAAGCCTATTTAATCATGAGTAAAAATATTCCATTCTTAATGATCTCCAGAACATAAGATTTGAGTTTTTTAATTCAATTCGAGTTCTATTTTTTCATGATCGAAATCGCCTTTTTAACCAAAATATTTATATTTTCAGGTTTCAAACACCTTATATGCTTGTTACTCACAATATTATCAACTAAGTTAGCTTATTCATTAAATTTGGAACAAATGAGAGACAGAAAGAACTCACCAATCAAAGATGAGTAGCAAATTTACCATTGCAAAACTAACCAAAACCACACAGAAACACCTATCAAATACTGTTTCTTTTCTATACACGCAAATGCATGCATAATAAATTGGTAAATTGTCAAGCACATAATAAATAAAAATCTTTAAATGTTACCTTTGGTAAAATTTTATTCAAACATATCTCTTGCCAAGTTAGTAGTTACATTATCTTCAATAGCATCGCTATCTAATAAATTGGTAACTAATTGGATGTACTCATTATTAGGGTCAAATAATTGTTCAAGTTCTTGCTCTTCATATGGCTCATTTTCGTACAATACATCTTTATTTCCTTGACCCATGTCATATATATCCCTTGGCTTGATATGCAAAGCAATACTCCATCCTTTATTTACCATATCATCAACATAATACACCATTTGTGCTTGAGATGCTTCAATATAAAGTTCATGTTCTTCACGCTTACCCGTGTGAAATAATCTATCAAAATTAACGCAATTAAAATTTCAATGGTCTTTTTTATAACCTTTGTTCTTAGTAGTGTCAGCCCATTTGCATTTAAATAGAACAGCAGCAAATTGTCCATGGTAGTTAAGTTCAATTATATTTTCTAACTTGCCATAATATGGAAAATTTGCTTGTCTAATATTTCTATTAGCAATACTTGCAATGCAGGGTGTGTTAGAGACTAAGAATACTCCACTATTTTGTGTCTTAAAACCAAATTTTCTAGTCAAAGTTCGAAATCTATACCTACTGATGTCATAAACAGAAAATCTACTTGCATTCATCATTGGGCCTCGTGTAAGAAACTTTATATCAGTTGACATTTCGTATGGATTATCTGGATTCACACTCTATGAAATAAAACAAAAAGTATTAGTCAAGATTATTTAGTTGACTAATATACAATGTATACTTTATAAAGTATGAATTTTCACTTACCAACACTTGAAATCAATCAACAAAGTCTTTATTAACTTTCTTTTCTATCTCTACAGGTGAGAGTCTTCTTCCCTTTGAAGTTTCCTAATGTGATCTCTAAAGGCGTTGATATATTGTTTCACACCTTTCTGATTAAAAACCACATAACGATGAACTTGCAACTTCTTTTTTTTTAGTTAAATTGAAGTTTGAATGATCTCCATGTGGAGTACCTAACTTGGGCAAGACTGAAGACATTTCATAAAGGGGATCATAGCAAAGACGACTAGGCCTGTTAAATCTAGTCTCCATGTCATCAATATAACCGAAAACAAAAAGTAAGAGACTCTTCAGCTAAATAACCCTCAGCAATAGATCTTTCTGGATGTGCTTTATTTCGTACAAAGGACTTCAAGTGTCTCAATTACATACATGGATGAATTATTAGTGTACTATAATTTTATCAAATTATTTTTATTTTAAAAAGAGAAAGCATTATTGTACCTTTCGACGGGATACGTGTATCGATAATGGACTGGCCCCCAAGTTTTGCTTCCTCAATAAGATGGACTGTTAGATGCACTTTAACGG
This sequence comes from Arachis hypogaea, assembly GCF_003086295.3. NCBI lineage: Eukaryota > Viridiplantae > Streptophyta > Magnoliopsida > Fabales > Fabaceae > Arachis > Arachis hypogaea. The sequence goes on from NC_092037.1 coordinate 23,363,823, forward strand.
TGAAGAATGATGGAGTAAATAACATTTCCAAATGGCAAAGAGTAATCACATTGCAATCTTGGAGCTTATCAAGCTTTGTACGACTTAGACTCTTACCACAGAGAATTTTAGAAAATGAGCAGAACTCTATCAAAACTAAGGTAACTTGGTTTGGTAGCACATTACGGATTGCTAGTGGAAGCAACTGCTCAATCAAAATATGACAGTCATGACTTTTAAGTCCAATGATTTTTTGTTGTGCCTCATCAATACATCGAGATATATTACTTAAGTAACCATCGGGCACTCTAACATTCTTCAAAGTTGCAAGAAAGACCTTTTTAGCATCTCGTGTTAGTGAATACAAAGCAAGGTGATATTTTCCATGATCATCTGGCCAAAGATCATGCCTTATCCCCATGTCTTGTAGATCTTTTCAGGCATTGAGATTATCTTTTGCTTTAGATTTCTTATTGAGCAAAGTATACAAAATATTATCGCATACATTTTTCTCAATATGAATAAAGTCAAGGTTATGACGCAACAAGTTAGTTTTCGAATATGGAAATTCAAAAAAGATGCTTCTCTTTCTCCACTGCATAGTTGCTTGCCTACCTATTTTTTCTTTTTTGTTCAACTTTTCTTTCTTCCCGAATGTAACATCAATATTTTCTACTTGTGCCAGAATTTCAGATCCTAATAATTTAGCCGGGGGATCACATTCTTCTGTATGTCCATCAAAATGAACTCTACTTCATCTGAATCGATGTTGTCTGGTGCACGAAATTGTGATCATCAACAATGACGCCAATAGACTTGGAGCTCTCAAACGTAAATCACACTTTGTCACAACTTTGCATAACTAACCAGCAAGTGCACTGGGTCATCCAAGTAATACCTTACGTGAGTAAGGGTCGATCCCACGGAGATTATTGGTATGAAGCAAGCAATGGTCATCTTGTAAATCTCAATTAGGCGGATTTAAATGGTTATAATGGTTTTCAAATATAAAATAAATAAAGCATAAAATAAAGATAGAGATACTTATGTAATTCATTAGTGGGAATTTCAGATAAGTGTATGAAGATGATGTGTTCCTTCTGAATCTCTGCTTTCCTACTACTTCATCCAGTCATTCTTACTCCTTTCTATGGCAAGCTGTATGTAGAGCGTCACCGTTGTCAATGGCTACTACCCATCCTCTCAGTGAAAATGGTTCAAATGCTCTGTCACAGCACGGCTAATCATCTGTCGGTTCTCGATCATGTCGGAATAAGATCCATTGATCCTTTTGCGTCTGTCACTACGCCCAACACTCGCGAGTTTGAAGCTCGTCACAGTCATTCAATCCCTGAATCCTACTCGAAATACTACAGACAAGGTTTAGACTTTTCAGATTCTCAAGAATTCTGCCAATGGATTCTAGCTTATACCACGAATATTCTGATTAAGGAATCCAAGAGATACACACTCTTGCTCTCGCTTGTAGAACGGAAGTGGTTGTCAAGCATGCGTTCATAAGGACGGATGATGATGAGTGTCACGGATCATCACATCCATCAGGTTGAAGTATGAGTGATATCTTAGAACAAGAATAAGCATGAATTGAATAGAAAATAGTAGTACTTTGCATTAAAACTCGAGGTACAACAGAGCTCCACACCTTAATCTATGGTGTGTAGAAACTCCACCGTTGAAAATACATAAGTGATGGTCTAGGCATGGCCAAATGGCCAGCTCCCAAACGTGATCAATAGTCTCCTAAGATGAACAATAGATTAAAATTGAGACCAAAGATGTCTAATACAATAGTAAAATGTCCTATTTATACTAGACTAGTTACTAGGGTTTACAGAAATAAGTCTTAGTGCAGAAATCCACTTCCAGGGCCCACTTTGGTATGTGCTTAGGCTGAGCTTGAGCTTTACATGTGCAGAGGCTTCTCTTGGGGTTAGACGCCAAGTTGTAATGTCTGTTTGGCATTTAACTCTGGTTTGTGACGTGTTTCTGGCGTTTTACTCCAGAATGCAGCATGGAACTGGAGTTGAACGCCAGTTTGTGTCATCTAAACTCAAATAAAGTATGAACTATTATATATTGCTGGAAAGCCCTAGATGTCTACTTTTTAACGTAGTTGAGAACACGCCATTTGGAGTTCTGTAGCTCCAGAAAATCCATTTCGAGTGCAGAGAGGTCATAATCCAACAACATCAGCAGTCCTTTGTCAACCTCCTGAAATCACAGAAAAACACACAAACTCATGGTAAAGTCCAGAAATGTGAATTTTGCATAAAACTAATAAAAACATCCCTAAAAGTAGTTAGATCCTACTGAAAACTACCTAAAAACAATGCCAAAAAGCGTATAAATTATCCGCTCATCATTGTCTACCAAGAAAACGTCGATGACCTATGTAACACCATTTTTTGCTATGATTAAGATAAAAAGATTTTGCATTAAAATTACAAGTTGGGCAAGCCAAACCAGTATGTGTTCCATCCGAGAGTATGCTTAGGCTAGGAAAATCACTAATTGTCCATATAAGAGCTACATGAATCTTAAACATTTTATGTTCTGATGCATCATAAATTTCCATACCCTCATCCCATAATTCTTTTAACTCTCTGACAAGTAGTTTAAGATATATGTCTATATTATTTCCGGGACTATGCTTTCCAGGTATAACCATTGATAAGATAAATGAAGTATGTTTCATACACATCCGAGGAGGAAGATTATATAGAATCAGAAACATAGGCCAAATGCTATGAGTAGAACTCATTGATCTATAAAGATTAAAACCATCACTAGCAAGTCCTAAGCAAACATTTCTAGGTTGCAATCCAAAATCTCTGTGTGTCAAATCAAAAGTCTTCCACGCCTCACCATTCCTTGGATTCACAATTTTGTCATTTTCTCCCTTCGCCGTTGCATGCCATAACATATGCTCTGTAGTTTTACGACACATGAACAATCTTTGCAACCTTGGTTTCAACGAAAAGTATCTCAAAACCTTGGCAGCTTGTTTTTTCTTCTTCTTCTTCTTAGAATTCCACCTAGAAGCACCACAATGACTGCATGTTTGTTGGATGTTGTTTGGATCTTCATCCTCGAACAACATACAATCATTGGGACAAGCATCTATCTTAACATAGTCAAAACTTAGTTTTCAAATTAGTTTCTCTGCCTGATCAAAAGTCGTAGGCAAATTTACATAACTAAAAGCATCCCTCACCAACTCAAGTATCATGGTAATGGCCTTGCCACTTAGTCCACACAAGACTTTAATATGATACAATTTGACTATGAATTCTAGCTTTGTGAAGTCGCTTCCTTCCTGTAGCTTTTGATTGCCTTCCTTGAGAAACTCAGCAAAGTCTCTATGATTTTCTCTTGGCTCATCATTTACAAAATCTTCTATACCTGAATTCTCACCGCTCTCTTGATTCATATGTATCCCGAAAGTATTATTTACCATGTTATCTAGGGATGTTCAGTTGCCAATGTCTCGCGCATGACATGTGCACTTGTTAAAAATTCGGTTACTTCTTTCTCGCCATGAAAGCTCCATACAACATAATTCTTAGGGAATGGTATGTAAAGTAAATGATCTCTAACATCTTTTTGAGCATGCCATTTGCGAAACCCACAACTTGGAAAAGGACATATTATCTTACTATTCTCAATTGCTCCATGTTAAAATGCAAAATCCAAAAAATTTTCTAGACCAACTATATATTCATCTGAGTTTCGTGGCTTAGCAATTCAAGATTTATCCATTGTTGCTAGTTAAAGTTCAAGTAGGAAAAAATAATTACTAGACCTGTGTATAGTACTATTAAAAAATATATATGGGACTTCTAATTAACATAATAAACTACAAAGCTATAATAGACTTCTAACATATTTAAAATAAAATAGGATATAATTATTATCTTACCTCAACAAGCGCTTGTTCAAAAGCAATAGCAAGAAACTGGTGAGAGAAAAATCAGTACCCACTTCAATCCTGAAAACAGAAAAAATCCAAGCAAATGCCTAATAAAACTAGAAATTAAATCCATGATTGAGTTTATTAATGTTAGATAATTAACTTCTTTTTAGTTAATATTAATTAATTAAATTTTAAATTTTAAATTTTAAGTTTTAAATTATAAACTTAAACTTTATATCCCTGCCTTTGAGTTATGGAAAGCATAAAGTTACTAGTTACTCGGGTTTGAATCCAAAAGAAGAATTGGTCCTAGCGTTAGGAATAAAAGCATTCATACAGTGGTAAAGAGAATAAAATAAAAGAACCTGTAACTATATAAAGTTGCATAAGCTTAATTATGCAATCTTGTAATTACATGAAAATGGTCGAATGAAATTTTGAAAATTTTAAATAAGTTAGAAAAAAAGAACGTGATTTGATAGGTTATGTGAACAGTGTGATTCTTTGTTTATATAGTACAAATAGCACTTTCCATTTTGCAATTAAATTGTTAGTCATGAGTCATGACCATTAATTTGATCCGAATTTACATATCTACAACTAGCAATCAGAATCATACAGAAAAACATAAATGCAACTATAGTATAAACTATAAGCTTTCTAAATCAAGAACCCTATGTACATGTAAATAAATGCATTTTAGTATTTCATTGAATTCAATATAACTTTCAAATGATGGATGCTACTGATGACAAGTCATCATATACCTATTTTTCTATGCTTTTTCATACAAGAAATTGATGATTTGTGCTTAAATATTGAATGCTTTTGTACTTAAATGATATATTTTCTTGATATTTTAATTTTATAAATCTTGTAGAAAATAAGAAGAAAAAGAAGCAAAGAAGCACAAAAAAAGGAGAAAAAAAGAGCTTTGGGGTACACTTTAAAGTTGGGGTACACTTTGGAGCCTTAGGCCACGCTTTTAAAAGCGTGGCCCATGACAAAATCAAAGAGGAAAACACCCAGCACGCACACTGCCCTGCCCTTGCCAAGGGCAGGGCAGAATCATAATGAAGCAAAGTGAGGATGAAGCAAATTTTGGCTAAGTTAAAATCTGGGCGCTCACAGCATGACCATGCCTATTCAAAGGGCTATAACTTGAGCTACAGACGTCCGATTGATGTGCTTCCAGTTGTGTTGGAAAGCTGACATTCAGAGCTTTCCAACGATATATAGAAATCCATATTTGGCGTCCAATTGAGGCAGGAACGAAAGGCATCTTTAAGGGCAAAAATAAGCAAAAATAAACCAAGGAAAAGGAGTAGCATGTGCATCCACCAAGTTTCGAACTTGGAACTTCATCTTTTGGAAACACTGCCCTGCCCTCCGCGAGGGCAGGGCAGCATTTTGTGATGCACACACACGCACCAGATTGGCGCACCAAAGAAGGCTTCGGCAGCACCAGCAGCACGCACAAGCACCAAATTGGTGCACCAGATTTTTCTGCCCTGCCCTCCGCAAGGGCAGGGCAGCATCTTCACACTCCAAGCCCATACCACGCTCGCACCAAGGACGCATGCACCAAATCCTGCCCTGCCCTCCACAAGGGCAGGGCAGCCTCCTGGAAGTGTCATGGGCCAAAAATCAACCAAAATTCAATTTAATTCAATTCCTCACCAAATTGAATCAAGGCCAACCAAACCCATTTCTCCTCAAATCCAAAGCAAGCAAAGCCCACTCAACATGACTCAAAGGCACATGGATCAATTAAATTAGGATTTTTATTTTTGTAATTTGTTTTAATTTCATTTTCATTTTTCACTTTGAAAAGCCTATATAAAGGCATCACTCTCATTTCAGAGAGGGAGGAGCTCCACGAAGGAATATTAGGATTTGAGATCTCTCTCTTAGTTTTCATTTCTGTTTTGAATCTGGATTGAGAGTGAAGGAATTCTGTTTCCCTCTTGGTCTAAGATTTCTCTTGTTCTTCTTCTGCAAACTTTCAAGTGAATTGCAATTTGAATCAAAGTTCTCTTACTGCTTTCATCTTTAATTTTCCTGCATCTTGTTTGCTGTTGGATCAAGGAAGGGATTGAGATCTAGACTTGTTTTCTAGTCTCTTTGATTCCCTGAGATAAATTTTATTTTGCAATTTAGCTAAGCTCTTTGCTACTCTTCTGTTTTTCTTTTACTGTTTCATTGAAATTATCAAATGCTCTTTGAGATTTGAGAATTGATCTCAGTCTTCTGCTACGTTTACTTTTCTGAAATTTCCTTTCCTGCATTCTACACTTTCACATTTCTGTCCATATTGAGCTTGATTTAATTTCCTGCACATTTACATTTTCTGCAATTTAAATTTCTAGTTGCTTAATCTATTGCCTTCTTTAATTTCCAGCACCCAACCCCCTTTACATTTAATGCAATTTACATTTCTTATCATTTAAGATTCTTGTAATTTACATTTCTTGCTCTTTAAGTTACTTGCCAATTTACTTTCTGCATCTTTAAGATTTCTGCCATTTACTTTCTGTTGGCTACACTTCACACAATTCACTCAATGTTAGCTTGACTAAACTAATCACCCACTAAAGTTGCTTGATCCATCAATCCCTGTGGGATCGACCTCACTCTAAGTGAGTTATTACTACTTGATGCGACCCGGTACACTTGCCGGTTGGATTTGTGTGTTGGAAATTTGTTTTCCGCAAAAACACCATCAAGTTTTTGGCACCGTTGCCGGGGATTGATTAGATCAACAATGATTAAGTGGGTGAGAAGTCTAGATCAAGCATTTTTTTGTTTTTGTTCTCTGTTTTAAAGTGAAACCAAGGTGTTTGAGTTTTTGCCTCACTAAGAAATTCTCATCTCTGATATGAGTAATTTAAATTTTTCTTGGTGTTGTGTTTTCCAAAATTTAAATGGAGTTCAACTCATCTTATGATCAAACAAATTTTATGGGATATTACCCACCATCACCAATCTCTAATGGTGGTTGGGAATATCACCAAGAAATCACAGATTTTGAGCACTCCAATCCATGGAGATTTGCTTCACAGACACAAGATGAGCAAGAAAATCATATGGTATACTTTCTTCCACCACAAAATGATGCTAGTCATGATTCTAATGGTGGCTGGGAAGGAAATTCTAATGCTCCATATGATATTCATCCAAAGATATCATCACTTGACCATGCTTCAACAGAAAGCCTCTATCAAAATTCACCACCCACACAAACTTTCATGAACCAAAGCCTCTCAAAGCTTGAGACCATGATTGAAAAATATGAGAGGGAGGCACAGATATCCTGGAACGTGCAAGAGAATTCATTCAAAAACATGGAAATAATGTTAGCTCAAGTGGTGAGTGCAACGAAGAAGGAGGAAAAACAAGAGGAAGAGGCTACTGCATCAAGTGAAATTGCAAAGAAGGAAGAGGTGGTGGAAACATTTGAACCTAAAACTGCACTTGAGATGACAAGAGAAACTGAACACTCACAACCTCCTCAAACTCCACTGGACCAAAGATGCTCAACACTGATCGAAAAATATGAAGAGGAGATGAAGAAAGCTTGGGAAAATCAACAAACCTCCTCCATGAAAGAGCTATTAAAGCAAATGTTGAGTGTAAAAGAGGAAGTGGAGGAACAAGCTAGTGAGGAGGATACTCAAGAGAAGTCAAACTCAAGTGAAGCAGAAAAGTACATAGAAGAAAAGCTCATGGAACCACCAATTCAAAAAGCTCTGGATGAATATGAAACTCCAATAATCACACAGCAACCAAGTCTTGAATCCAAAGAAGTGAGGGCAACTAACAAGAACACAAATTCTGTCCCTAATCCAGCAAGCAAGATCAATCAAGCCATTTGCAAAAGGAAGCTTGCTGAGGAAAGGCCAAGACAAGGGACACTAGCTGAATCTTTCCCTCCTTTGAGGTCATTCCTCTTAACAAACTGGAAGAAGAGGAAGAAAGTGAAGAACAACATGTCAAGCTAATGACACTAAAAGAGCACTTGTTGGGAGGTAACCCAACCGTAGGTACATTTCTTTCTATGCTTTGTTTAAATTCAACAAATTGGCATATGGTTACATTTTAAGTTTGGTGTTGCCTTGCAACAAATTATTTTCAATCTTTTTGGATGATTGCATCAAATCAAAAATGAAAGTGACACACCAAGATTCTAAGTTTGGTGTGCCACTTATTTTCTATGCAAATCATTCAAGCAACATCACTTGTCTGCATAATCATATTGCCTTTTGCAGTGTTATTTTTCTTCTTCTTAGTTGGATAATTTTTGTTTTCTCTTTGTTTCATTTATTTACTTATTTTTAATGCTTTCTTTCATTAACTGTTTTTGTTAATATATCACCAAAACATCCTTATTCATGACAGACTCTTCATTTGGTGATTGTATTTAACATATAACAGTTTCTTTTGTTTAGTTTTAGTTCAAATAAATTGACATATGGTTGCATTCTAAGTTTGGTGTTGCTATGCAACAAAATTTGGTTCCAATGCTTACTAGATACTTGCATTAATTTCAAGTGAAAGTGTCACACTAAGTTTGGTGTGCCACTTAATTTTTTTTATGCAATGTATCATGCACACCTTCTTATGCTTGCAATCAAAATGTCGCTGTCTCTTGTGCCTTGATTGTTATTTTTCATTTTTGCTTGCTTGCAACACATGTAATGCTAACATTTCATTGCATAAGACATTCATGATCCATCTTAGCCCCATAGCCATTATTCTAATTGTTGCTTGAGGATGAGCAAGCACTCTAAGTTTGGCAAGGGAAAGGGAAGAATGGGAGGAAAATGACAACAATAGAGAAGATGGACTACAAGGTTGTAAAGTTCCTTTTCCTCTCATTTGTTTCTAGCACTTTAAATTGCATGATTGTCATATTATCTTCTTTGTATGCATGTGTGGTATGAATAAGCATAGCCTAAATTTTGATTTGTAACATGTTGCTGTGGCATTATAACTACCAACTTGAGCTTTGTGAATTCAAAAGCAATAAAGCATCATGATCATAAACAAACAAGGCATTAAAGAAGATTTTAGCATGTGCATACAAGTATTGGAAAGCTAGTATGATTAATTGTTGCTCAATTGCATTGGATTTTATTTAATTGAAGTTTTTCATCTAGTACATTTTGTGAAATCTTTTAAAATCATGAAAACCTTGAAGAAGCAAATACAATTAAAGCAAGAAAAGAAAAAGGGAAGGAATGAGAAAGCTAAAGGCTCTGAGTACCAATGGCTATTTATTTGCTAAGTGCTTGTGGTGTTTATGTATCAAGCCAAATGCTTGAAAACAAAACACTTAGAAGTCAAGGCTAGGCTCAAGTGCAAAAGCACTCCCTCAAAGCTCAAGGCTCTGAGCATCAATGATTAGAGAGTCAAGAAAAGAAAAATGAGCTTAATGAAGTCCTCTAATTAAATGCTTGTGGTGCTTATGTATCAAGTGGTAATACTTGAAAACAAAGCATTTAGAAGTCGTAGCTTTGTTATTAACTCATGGGGCAAAGCACCTAAAAGGAGAAAAAAAAATCAAAAGCTTGTTTCAAGGAAGAATTATAAGAAAAGGATTTCATAAAATAAGCTAGATAGAAGCATCAATCATTTACATCTCTTTTGTAATTGTAGCATGCATAGAAAACTAGCTTGCCATGAACATTAACTTGCTACTCTTCTTACCTTGGATTGTCAATTTCTATTGCATGATTCTTTTCTTGCTTGGGGATAAGCAAGGTTTAAGTTTGGTGTTGTGATGACAAGTCATCATATACCTATTTTTCTATGCTTTTTCATACAAGAAATTGATGATTTATGCTTAAATATTGAATGCTTTTGTACTTAAATGATATATTTTCTTGATATTTTAATTTTATAAATCTTGTAGAAAATAAGAAGAAAAAGAAGCAAAGAAGCACAAAAAAAGGAGAAAAAAAGAGCTTTGGGGTACACTTTAAAGTTGGGGTACACTTTGGAGCCTTAGGCCACGCTTTTAAAAGCGTGGCCCATGACAAAATCAAAGAGGAAAACACCCAGCACGCACACTGCCCTGCCCTTGCCAAGGGCAGGGCAGAATCATAATGAAGCAAAGTGAGGATGAAGCAAATTTTGGCTAAGTTAAAATCTGGGCGCTCACAGCATGACCATGCCTATTCAAAGGGCTATAACTTGAGCTACAGACGTCCGATTGATGTGCTTCCAGTTGTGTTGGAAAGCTGACATTCAGAGCTTTCCAACGATATATAGAAATCCATATTTGGCGTCCAATTGAGGCAGGAACGAAAGGCATCTTTAAGGGCAAAAATAAGCAAAAATAAACCAAGGAAAAGGAGTAGCATGTGCATCCACCAAGTTTCGAACTTGGAACTTCATCTTTTGGAAACACTGCCCTGCCCTCCGCGAGGGCAGGGCAGCATTTTGTGATGCACACACACGCACCAGATTGGCGCACCAAAGAAGGCTTCGGCAGCACCAGCAGCACGCACAAGCACCAAATTGGTGCACCAGATTTTTCTGCCCTGCCCTCCGCAAGGGCAGGGCAGCATCTTCACACTCCAAGCCCATACCACGCTCGCACCAAGGACGCATGCACCAAATCCTGCCCTGCCCTCCACAAGGGCAGGGCAGCCTCCTGGAAGTGTCATGGGCCAAAAATCAACCAAAATTCAATTTAATTCAATTCCTCACCAAATTGAATCAAGGCCAACCAAACCCATTTCTCCTCAAATCCAAAGCAAGCAAAGCCCACTCAACATGACTCAAAGGCACATGGATCAATTAAATTAGGATTTTCATTTTTGTAATTTGTTTTAATTTCATTTTCATTTTTCACTTTGAAAAGCCTATATAAAGGCATCACTCTCATTTCAGAGAGGGAGGAGCTCCACGAAGGAATATTAGGATTTGAGATCTCTCTCTTAGTTTTCATTTCTGTTTTGAATCTGGATTGAGAGTGAAGGAATTCTGTTTCCCTCTTGGTCTAAGATTTCTCTTGTTCTTCTTCTGCAAACTTTCAAGTGAATTGCAATTTGAATCAAAGTTCTCTTACTGCTTTCATCTTTAATTTTCCTGCATCTTGTTTGCTGTTGGATCAAGGAAGGGATTGAGATCTAGACTTGTTTTCTAGTCTCTTTGATTCCCTGAGATAAATTTTATTTTGCAATTTAGCTAAGCTCTTTGCTACTCTTCTGTTTTTCTTTTACTGTTTCATTGAAATTATCAAATGCTCTTTGAGATTTGAGAATTGATCTCAGTCTTCTGCTACGTTTACTTTTCTGAAATTTCCTTTCCTGCATTCTACACTTTCACATTTCTGTCCATATTGAGCTTGATTTAATTTCCTGCACATTTACATTTTCTGCAATTTAAATTTCTAGTTGCTTAATCTATTGCCTTCTTTAATTTCCAGCACCCAACCCCCTTTACATTTAATGCAATTTACATTTCTTATCATTTAAGATTCTTGTAATTTACATTTCTTGCTCTTTAAGTTACTTGCCAATTTACTTTCTGCATCTTTAAGATTTCTGCCATTTACTTTCTGTTGACTACACTTCACACAATTCACTCAATGTTAGCTTGACTAAACTAATCACCCGCTAAAGTTGCTTGATCCATCAATCCCTGTGGGATCGACCTCACTCTAAGTGAGTTATTACTACTTGATGCGACCCGGTACACTTGCCGGTTGGATTTGTGTGTTGGAAATTTGTTTTCCGCAAAAACACCATCAGCTACCATAGGTTGTACAGTATCCATGCTTAATTTAGATACCTGAACAACTAGGAAAAAGGGAGACTTGACCCCCAACACCTCAAGCAAATTATCCAATGCATCATGGAACTCCTTCTCTATAAGAATTGAAACAAAAATATTTTTTAAGGTTTCTGCATTACTAAAATTTGATTCTGGTATGAGATCATCCATAAAAAGAAACCTGTGTAATCAAAATCATATCTTAGTTGAGATTTGTCACTAAATCCAAATCCTATCCAATTAGGTACAAAGCAATGAAACCCTGCATCTATCAACTGTAAAAAAAGAGAGGAAAAAGCATATATATGTAGAACAAAAACTGAAACAATGACAAAAAAAAATGTATGTATCATCAACTAGGAAAAATAATGCATGATGGATCCTACAAGTTAGACTAGATTATGTTTGGTATGAGTTAGGATATTTTATGAGAGGATAATGCATGCACATTAAGGGCCTGCATCTCACCAAATTTCTTACATTATTGCTAAGGAAAAAAAGAAAGAAAAAACAATTAATTACAAGGACAAGCAAGAAATAATAATATAGAGTTAAGCAACCAATGCTGCATCAACCAGAATCACAAGTGAGCAAAACGAATGTGTCAGAATCATATTTGAATCTGAATCTGCATCATACTTTCCATAATTATTAAATACTAATTAAATTTTATTTTCTAATTCTTCTTTGTTTATCACTTTATATCCCTCAGTTTAATTAATAAGCAGGCAGCAATAGATGAGGCAGCTAACAAATTTATACATGAATATTTAAGCATAGAGTATGTGTATGACTACATGTTTCATCTGCTTAATGAATATGCAAAGCTCTAAAAGTTCAAACCAACTATACTTTAAGGGGCAATGGAGTATTGCCCTAAAATAATGGCATGTTCTGAACAATGTATTCAAAGAAAAATAGCACTATAAATTACACATATATCACAAATCATATTTGCTTAAATATGGTTTACTTTAAAGTTAGTTAATATTAATTAATTAAAAATTAGTTTAATATATTTGTCCACCTAAAAATATCCAATCTATTTTAATTAGAAACAAGAATCTCACCCAAACACATTACATAGCACATACCTCTCTTAACTATCCATTTGCAACGAGCCATGGGCACAAATCATAATATAGACTCCCGCGAAGAAAAGTTGAATGAGGTGGGATGGAACCCTGGGAGAATAAAATAAAGATTGGCATGAATAAACAGTATACTAAATTTTATTAGGTCTAAATGATTTATTTTGTAACCAGCTATTCAATTTTATTATTTAGTGAAAAAAGGCTAACATGCAAAACAAATCGAAGGTCCTATAGAAATTAGGGCAAGTAAAAACGTATGTACAAAGATATATGTAAGAAGATCAAATATCAGTTTATCACTATTTTGCATGCAAACTTCATAAGAGGAAGAACTTGTATCTGAACTAGTAAACAAAAATGAGAAATTCTTATGAAAATATATTAGTGAAGTAGACGCCAAAAGAAGTATTAAAATCAGGAGTTGACCACAAATCCATCGAACAACGAGTAAGCATTTCCATTGGAATTCCTTCTGGTATTATGTCCAAGGATTACAAATAGTCTGAATGTGAAACTTTTCCGAATGTGAAGTAGACTCAGATTCATTAAGAGCCACAAAAGTAACAAATAAGATCCAAAAACCAATAACAACTTATTTTACTTTCCTTGATAATAAACAATAAACTATATACAGAGCATTTCAAAAATACTAGAGATAATAAAGAAAATAATGAAGAACCTGATAGAAGCTAATGTAGTTTGATCAACAAGCTAATCAAATTCTCAATTTCAAACTGTTGGATCCAATATACTCTGAAAAAGTAAAACTAATTTGTATCTTCAGGAACATATCAAAATGTCAATTAATAGAAAAAGAGAATAATTAATTAATCAAGTAATTACATAAATTTAATTAATTATTCTAAAATTTAATTTTAATTAATTATTAGTGGAGGTTTTCTAAATTGCCATAAATAAAATGTATTATAGAGGTTTTTATAAACCTTCACCAAAATACTCCCTCAAATAGATATTAATCTTGTAGTGATTAATACATAGGTAATACATAATTAACTATGTGTGTATTTATGCATAGGTAATACATAAGATATTAACAAATGATCAACATAATATTCAATAACATATTCAACTTTTTTAGAGGGTGAGTGGTAATACAATTTAACTATATAGGTGCTGTCTATGGTGGCTACTCTAATGTGGTAGCTATGATGGCTAGTGCGTAAATTTTATGAGAGTTTAACACTTGAGAAGTGTTGTTTTATTGACCGTATTTATGATCTTATTACACTGAAATAAATGTGTTAATTGAATTGGATAAATGTGTTAATTTTTTTTTTGTAATTAATGTGTTAATTCTATACGATCTAAAAATGTGCATTTCTACAATGAGGGAATATGTATTAACTTAAATTAATTTTTTTAAACAATTAAATCTTGATTCTAATTTTTAATTATAATATTAATATTTTCTGTAATAAATATTTGAAATAAGCAAAATCAAAATATAAATTAAAAATAAGTAATAAAAATTTAAAATTAAATAAAAATCTAAAAAATATGTATATAATAATAATAATAATATTTTTTATTGGAATTATATTATTTTGTTAATTTTATTTTTTATAAAATAAAAAAGTAGAACAAATAGAGAATGAGAAAAAATAGAAAAAAAGATAAAAATGAAGAATAAGAGTGAGAATTTGTTAATTTTAGGAAAAAAATTTATTTTAATTTTAATAAAAAATATCGGATGACATATTTTGATTTGTGAAATTATTAATATTAAATATAAATTATATATAGAGTGAAAATGGTAGGGAGAAATAGAAAAATGGAGAGAGGTAGATGAGAGAATTTAGAAAGGGGGTTTATTAATTTTGGAGAAAAATATTTTTTCTCAATTTTAGTAAGAGGGTATCATGTGACACATTTGGTTATTAAATTAGATAGTAATATATAAGATAGTAATATATGATACATAATATAGGTATATTTTAATTTCAATTTTAATATTTTAATTTTAATTAAATGCAATTAAAAAATGTCATGTTGCACATTTTGATTGTCAAATTCGTAATTAGTCATTGATAATGATATAGATAGAGTAGTTGAAGGAATGAGAGAGATAGAAAAAGGAAGAAAAAGAAAGGGAAAATTTTTTAATTTTGGAGGAAAAAATTTGATTTCAATTACAATGAGGGAATAATATATGACACATATTAGTTATAAAATTAGTAGAGAGAAAGAAAAAATTCTTTAATTTTAAAAAGAAAAAATTGATTTTAATTATAATGAGAGTGTGTCACGTGACACATTTTAATTATAAAATTAATAAAAAAGAGGTGAGAATTTTTTAATTAAAAAAATTGATTTAATTTTAATTACAATAAAAAAGTAACATGTAATACATTTTGGTTATAAAATTAATAAGATATAATAAATTTTCAAACGGCCATAAGTTAATATATCAAGATTGCCGTAATATCATACTTAATTATTTTTATATCTCATTTAATCACTTTAATATATAATGCCACATGTCAACTCTCAATTGAAGAGTCAACATATAGTCATCAATAGGCACCTTAAATAGAGCCACCACAGACGTAGCCTACTATATATATGTATTTATACATTAATATATACATAGTAATATGTACGAATACATACATACATAACATAGATAATACTAATTAATATATAGGTAATAAATAATTAACTATGAATGTTAAGTAATACATAATTAAGTATTAGTACATATTGAAGTAATACTATTTATTAATTACATAGGTAATACCCTAATACATACACCTGTATATAATACATACATGGATAATACATTTATACATTATTAACTATATATATTTAAAACATAGATAATTCATATATAGATAATACATAGATAATACATTTATACATTATTAACTATAATTAATACACCTGTATTAATCTATAATTATGTATTAACTACATAAGTAATACATATATACATAATACATAGGGAGTACATTTAATATTAGTGTGTTTCTTGTGTAGATTAATATTGATCATTACTACAAATGAGACTACAACACACATAACATATCAATAAGTTAACAATATAATATTTAATGACGTTTTTTAGTAATACATAGTCTTTAAACATTTTATATAGAGAGAAAACTATTTTTCACAAAGAGTAAAGTACTAAATTGATCCTCTTTATCAATAGTAGAGAACGAAGACTGAGAGGCAATAGGGGTTCTAATTTGGAAGACGCCGACGGAACGAAAAATTGAGCCACTCAACAGACGGCAAGATTGCTCAATCCTTGCGTCAGTGAGGTTAGGGTTTTCTATTTTTTTTGGGAGAAGGAAGGGGATAAAAGAAATTAAAGAATGAGATCTATGATTAGGAGAAGAGGCTTCTGGGCTTCACATGTGCGCTGATTGTGACTGACAGCGATGATAGATCACTTCTTGTGGCTTGCGATAATAAGACTAGGGTTTGCATTTCTTTGGACAGGAGAAAG
Organism: Arachis hypogaea; assembly: GCF_003086295.3. NCBI lineage: Eukaryota > Viridiplantae > Streptophyta > Magnoliopsida > Fabales > Fabaceae > Arachis > Arachis hypogaea. The sequence goes on from NC_092037.1 coordinate 23,380,084, forward strand.
GAGATGGAAGAATTAGAGAAAAGTTGATTTTATTTTACACGTGCTTTTCATTTTGTTTTGTTCAATGCAAAACAGGATCATTTCATGAGAAACCAGCTGGGTCGCAATCCGGTCCAACCGATCGGTTACCAACAAGTTCAACGATTTAAATCCAATTTTTGGATTAGTGGTTTTACTTGACAAATTGAATTTTTTAAGCTTATGGTTTGCGGTTGAGCCGATTGGACTGTCTGGTCTAGTCAGATTTTTAGAACATTGAGTAATACATAATATAGATAATAATAGTTAATATATAAGTAATATATAATTATGTAATAATACTAAAATAGGTAATACATAATTAATAATGTGTATATTAATTAATACACAGGTAATACATAATTATATATTAATTAATATATACATTAATATATAGGTAATACATAATTAACTATATATGTATTTATATATAGGTAACACCTAAAATATTAACAAGTGATCAACATAATATTCAATAACATATTTAACTTTTTTAGATGGTGAGTGATAATACAATTTAACTATATATATGTATTAATACATACATAGTTACATGCAAAACATAGGTAATACTAATTAGTATATAGGTAATAAATATTTAAATATGAATGTATTAATCAATATATAGGTAATAAATAATTAAGTATTTATACATAATGAGATAATACTAAATATTAATCCATAATTATTTACTAATTACATAGATAATACAGATACATACATAATACATACATGGATAATATGCTTGTACATTAACTATATATGTATTAAAGCATACATATGTAATTCATACATAGATAATACGTAATGAAGTAATATTATTTATGTATTAATCTATAATTTTGTATTAACTAAATAAGTAATACATTCATATATACATAATACATAGGGAGTACATTTAATATTAGTACATTTTTTGGTGTAAATTAACATTACTCATTACTACAAATGAGACTACAACATACATAACATATTAATAAGTTAATAATATAATAGTCAATAACGTTTATTTAGTAATACATAGTATTTATTCACAAATGTATATGTTTTGGACTGAAAATTCATGATGAAATTAATAAACTACTGATCTATGTTTGTATTAATAATGGCAATTTTATCTAAATTTTATTTTGCATAACTTTATATTTGAATTAGGATATTCTTTTATGAAGAAATACTTATGTTTCCTAGATTGTTTTCTTAATAAAAAAAATAATACTCAATTCCACAATTATAAAGAGAATTGATATTTAAATTAAAGAATAATTATATAATTTGTAGTATTACATCCATTCATGTAGGAATGCAATCATGCTGTAGAACTACGAAATATTCATAAAAATTGCCAAAGAAAGAAGCAATAAACAAATAGTTACCGTAAATTTCTTGAGTCATCACATTTTAATATGCGAACTAGATCTACTCTATTGTGATAATCAATTGGTTCTGAGATCTATTTAACATAAGTATCATGAAGGAGTTCCTCTAGACCAACAAGAGATACAGAACATAATGTAATTGCTGTTAATTTCTTTAACTCAAGCCTATTCGCCGTCTTCAAATGGTTTGGCAGGAAAATAATGAATTAGGTCATTACTTCAAAAATTAATGTAATAAATTTTCATTTAGAATACTTCCACCACCACTACTAGCAACAATAATAATAGAAATTTCAAAAAATTTTATCCATAAATTTTACAGAAGTTTGTTTCCTGCATTTTAATAATGATCAGTTCTCAATATCCATATTTTTGGACATTATAAAATGAAAAACTACAAAACAACATTTTCGTTCTTTTAAAGTTGTGCATTCAACATTTGCTTCACTCATCTTTGCATGTTTTTTGGTTTTGACTTTTTGTCAAATGACAATCTCCCCTTCAACTTCAACACGTGACAAATGTCAAAATGAGTCTCGTCAGATCTATGAGTCTCGTCAGATCTATCTGTATAATAAGAATGCAGCATAAATCCTTTATTTTGAACCAATTCTTATAAAAGATTCTTGTATAAATATGTCATACCTATAAAAAAACACACAACTTAATTAGGGGTGACAGTGGGGCGGGTAAGGGCGGATTTTTTTACCCTACTCGAACCCGCTCCACCGTCCTATTATTCATCTCCTACCCGTCCACTCCTACCCACCCCTATAAAAATTAAATATTTTAATTTTTACATATTCATATATAAATTAAGACAAAAACTTAAAATTCATAAATAAATTAAACTACAAACATAAAATTCAAACAATATCATTAGCTTAAATAACTTGAAATTAAAAAAAAAGAGTTAGATCACTACAAATTTAACACCATAATAAAGAAATTATAATATTAAATATAAAGGAAACTTCAACCCTTATTCTTGATCATTTTCAACATCTTCATCATCATTAAAAGTTTGCAAATCAAGATTTAAATCTGGGGGTGTAAAATTAACATAAATAATATAAATGTATAAAAATCAAAATTCACAATTGCAAAATCAAAATAAAATCAAAATTCAAAATACAAAATCCGAATAAAATTAGAGATTTTCTACTCTTTATGAATATACATGCATAACCTAAATGATCAAAAGAAACAGAGTCACTACAACACACTAAAATAATTTGAAATGGAAAAAAAATAGAAAGAACGGAGGGTAATTGCTATCAGCTTGTCCTCATAGAGAACAACAAAATTGACTCAAGAGGTAAAAAGGACATTGACTCAAGAACAACAATATTTTGATAGCTCTATTCTAAGAAACACTGAATAAAAACATTAGTATATATAAATAATATCATTTCAATCTTGTTGTTAACACTTAACACAAGGCTTTAAGTCACATGAATAAGTAAAGTGGCTCCTCCAGCCTAGTGGGGTCAAGTTCAAGTTCAAGTCATCATTTATAACCACAACATTTCTTAGATGAACAACATTAATCTAATAATAATGATAATAATGAAATATATACATTTGAAATGTTTAGAGCTATATAGCATGTATAATAAGCAGCATTGAAATATAATAATGATGAAGATTGGATTATGAATCTTTGATAATTTTAGAAAATTAATTAAGATGATGCATGCACTGATGATTAAAACGAAGAGGAATATGCTGCTATGCTGCAGAGTGTAGTAGTAGTGTCTTGCAAATACAAACTCATAATACATATTACAAAATAGGTTTAATTATTCTGTTGGTCCCTATAGTTTTGCGAAATTTTCAGTTAGGTCCCTATATTTTTTTCCTTTTAATTGGGTCCCTATATGTTAATTTTTTTTCAATTGAGTCCTTATTAACGTTAAACGTCAAAAAATGTTAGTGAATTGTAAAATTACTTTTATACCCTTAGGGACCTAATTGAAAAGAAAAAAATATAGGGACTTAATTGAAAATTCGGTGAAACTATAAATATTCAATGAAAGATATTCCTATAATCCCTATTCAATGATTATAAGACATGAAAAATATTCTTATAATCCATTTTATTTTGTCACTATCATTCTTTTGCTTATTTATATACAAATTGTACCAAAAATACATTCTCTTTTTTTTTTTACTTTCAAAATATCTTATCTTAAGAACCTAAAAAAAGAATGGATAAAATGAAATAGAAATAATAGTAATAAGCATATATAAAATTCAGTTTTCATCCTTCAAGTATTCATTATGATAATGTAACATTTTATATTTGTGTGGATTCATAGAATATAATTTATGTCTTTATCATATCATGGTAAACAATAAAAAATCACAAGGATATGTAATTTGTGTTATTGAAATTTTAAATCTGAATATCAGTTCTTGTGTTGCAGCCTTCCACTCCCTGAACTAGCATAGAGATCAATAATAACATTGATAACAGACGGTTTTGAGCCGAGAAAAATTCTGAGAGAGCATACTTCAATTCATCAGTAACTATATGCAACCATCCCGAACCTCACTTTTTCCAGACCTGTATAAAAATCACCAATTTAGTAAATCAAATAATAAACTTATATTCATAGTCATGATTCATGAACCTAGAAACAATAATCTAACAATGCCTTATTAAAGTGAACATTGTAATCAAATCATGCATGCATCACAATGCAAACCAGATAGGAGTAAAGATCACAAACACTAACCGTGAACATTGAATATGATTAGCAATTTCATCCGGCTCACTTCACAAAAGAAAATTCTTTACATTTTTATTGAATTAAAATATTGCAGATATATAAAGAAATAACTCAGTACACTAAAGATGTGACTAATGCATCATGTATGTTCTTACCTTTATATTTCTGACTTGGTGAGGACAACCGACTGGAATGAAAATAGCAGATGAACTAAGATCCATTACATATGGTTGGAGTAAACAATTCAGTTTTTTTACTCCACCCATTGGAGGAGCAGATGAACTAAGATCCATTACATATGGTGATATGGGAAAAACTCCTCTTGATGACTCACAAGAATATTACACTCATGTAAAAGATCCACTATATCATCATTTATTGTTATTTAGCTTTATTATTATCATTATATCAAGTGAAAGCTCACTGAAAAATTGCTATATACATAAAAGAGAGGAACGACTAATATAGGTTTAGAAGTTTGGACACACATACAAAGATAGCATGAGTAGTAAAAATCAACGAATAGTCTGAGTCAATTCCTGAACAATTTTTTTTCTTTCATTCTTAGTGTATAGTGCATGTGAAAATTCAGGCATATAGAGTTTTATAATAAATAATCCTGGCATAATACTAATCAATCATATAACAGAGTTCATAAATAATCCTGGCATCATTTGCACATAAACCTGTAAAGTCTATAATAACTCCATTATTATTCATACTTGTAAAGGCAGATAAATCCTCCCTTCTATACAACAAGTTCTTTACCAATAATTAATACATAAACCAGCTAAGTTAGCTAGCTGCACAAATTAATTTAGTGCTATTTTCTAATTTCACTTAAATAATAATGGGCTTTCATAAATTCAATGAACTGCACAAATATGGAATAGAACTAGGTTCACAATATATAGAAAATCCAATCAATGGGCTTTCATAAATTCAACTAACTGCACAAAATAAATGAAATACTCTGATAATGCAGCCTTCCTTGGAACTAAGCAGCAAGAACAATAGGAGAAAACATGCAAAAATGAACATTCGATTGAAAATCACAGGATCTTTAAAAATTAGTTCAATTGGATGCGATTAAGACACGCTCTATTGAGAACCAGTCAACCTTGAGCAATTCATTCTTGCTGATCATACACAGATGTATGATTACTCTAATTAAAATCATAATTTAAAAGAAAAAATTATAATCTGTTAGTTAATCTAACTCAATTAGCAATCTAGATCATCAACTCTCACCAGTCTAAATAGTTAAAGTAATGAATAAAATGGAATAAAGATTAGCCAGCTGAGCTTGCCCATAGTGGATCAAGTCACATGATCAAATCCCTAACTCTAAACAACAGCAATTAAACCCAATTAATAAAAGATAAATCCAAATTCTTGCTCAAAATTTTGAACCAAGATTGAAAACAAGAAGGAAAGATCAATGTGGAAAAACGAATCAGTGAAAGGAGATATGCCGTGATAGGTTAGATTGGGGCGATAGGTCAGATTGGCTCACGGTGGAGGACGGTGTGACGGTTTCGCATGTGATCGAGGAGATGCTCAACTTCGATGCCGGTGAGAGCACCACGGATGGCAGCGGTGCAACTCGACAATCCACTTGAAGGAGCAGAGTAACGCAGAGGTGAGGAATTTCACACACGTTGGATGAAGGAGTACGAATCTCAAGAACTGGGGATGAGAGGGGAACACTCGATGGGGGCACGACAGGGATGCCGAGAGGAGGAGGCGTGGCGAGAGGGCACCTTGCAGCAGATCTGGAGAGAGTTCGACGAAGAAGTCAGGGCTGAGGAGATGTGAGTGTGGAAGTGAGAAGGGTTTTTTTGAAATTTTAAAAATATAAGAGTGTTTTGCTATCCTAAAAGAGAGAATATTCGTTTTTTAAGAGAATATTCTGTTATTTTAGACATTTTTGTCACAGTAGGGATTTAATTAAAAAAAATTAACATATAGGGAAAAAGAAAAAAAGTATAGGGACTTAATTAAAAATTTCGTGAAACTATAGGGACCAACAGAGTAATTAAACCTACAAAATACTAATATGATCTACAAACATAAACAGGCATAGCACAAGTAAATTAAAAGGAGTAATTATTATTGTTACTATTATATTCATGATTAAATAATGAGGAAAAGAAAAGGGAGAAGAAAATGTTGGACATGGTTACAGCTAAGCAGTAGGCAGATCTAGAAGGAACCATGGTTCAAGCCAAGAAAAAAATGTGTGTGTTGTTGCTGTTTACAGGAAAAGGGAGCAAAAGTATATATATAAATAAAACAATAGTATATATAAATAATATACATTTCAGATCTAAAGTTTTTAAAAAGATTGAAGCTAAAGTTTAGGAGGAAAAAACAAAACTTTTTGGTTCAGTTTGATTAAACAGAAAAACAAAGGGTGAAGCTTCAATAAATGAATAAATAGATAAAACAAGAGTGGAATTATTATATCATCATTCAACAGGATGAAGCCATCAATCTCAGACTTAGAGTAACGAATTCAACAAGAATCAAGCTATTTCAATTTCAACAGGATGAAGCCATCAACCCACACCGTCACTTCATAGCTCAATTTTATAATTTAAGTTTTTATTTAAAAAAGGGGAAAATGATTTTTTTTTAATTGAGCCAACAAACACTGATTGTTCCCTGAATCAAGCTATTTCATCCCATCAAACTTAGTAACAAACTCAGAAAACTTCCCAGAGAATCTGTTATCACCCAAATCAGAAATTGAAGAATCTTACAAGAAGAAGAGTTACACAATGCAGGAACCTACCTAGTCAAAAGAATCTATGGACTAAATTTTAAATGTTATTTTGAGCATCAAAATTAATTTTAGTTTTATCTTAGCTATTTTAGCATAAAACATAAATCATATAATTAAATTAAAGAAAAAAAAACTAAAGATGCACATCAGTGGTAACTATTGAGCGAGAAGTACTTAGTACTTACCAGTCACCAGAGAGACAACGACGGAGGAAGGAGGGACGATAAGGTGAGCAGAGACCAGAGACTGCAAATCGGAGAGGCGAGGATAGTGACGGCAGAAAGTGGGAGCAACGCCAAGGTGAGCTCTGTGAAGGACAGCGGCGAGGTGACCGAAGTGAATGAGGAGGGTTGGTGTGTTGGTGAGCGACGGTGAGTATGACGAGGCTGACCGGCTACAACGATGGGATGAGCTGTGACGGCGACTTACTGGCACAGGTGAAGAAGTGATTGTGGTCCTTGACTCATTAGAAAAGAGTTGAAGAAGTGAAGAGTGAGTGAGTGACGAAATGAGTTCTCTAGGGTTGAGAACGGAAATGAGTGACGGTGAGGAACTAACCTAATATATATATTATATTCACTACGAGGCAGGTAGGGGCGGGTTTACCCTAAACCCAACCCCGCCCCGCCCCGCTCATCCATCCCACCACGTTTCAAACCCGCCCCCGCTCCGAGTCGAGTTTAAACCCGCCCCGACTGGGTAGGGGCAAGATGGGTACCCGCAGGTATGGGTATTGTTGCCACCCCTAAACTTAACATGTCTCAACAAAAAAAAATATAAACCACATGTAAATGGAATAATTTGTCAATTAAGCATAAAGAATTAAAGCAGCAAATTCGAATTAAAAAATACCAACTCTAGATAATACATAACATACATAATAGTAGTTAATATATAAGTAATACATAATTAATAATGTGTGTATTAATTAATACATAGGTAATACATAATTAATTATATATGTATTTATACACAGGTAACACATAACATATTAACAAGTGATTAACATAATATTCAATAACATATTTAACCTTTTAGAGGGTGATTGGTAATTACAATTTAACTATATATGTATATATACATTAATATATACATTGTAATTATGTATTATATATGTATTAATACATACATAGTTACATACGTAACATAGGGAATACTAATTAATATATAGGTAATAAATTATTAAATATGAATGTATTAATTAATACATAGGTAATTCATAATTAAGTTTTTATACATAATGACATAATACTATATATATTAATTCATAATTATTTATTAATTACATAGGTAATATATACATGGATAATACGTTTATACATTATTAACTATGTATGTATTAAAACATACATAGATAATTCATACATAGATAATATATAATGAGGTAATAGTTTGTGTGTACTAATCTAAAATTATGTATTAATTATATAAGTAATTCATACATACATAATATATAGGGAGTACATTTAGTATTAGTGTATTTTTTGTGCAGATTAACATTGATCATTACTACAAATGCGACTACAACATACATAACATATTAATAACTTAATAATATAATATTCAATGGCGTTTTTTTGGTAATATATAGTATTTAAACATTTTATGTAGAGAGAATTATATTTTCACAAATGTATATATTTTGGACTGAACATTCCTAATGAAATTAATAAACTACTTATTTATGTATGTATTAATAATGATAATTTTATCTAAATTTTTATTTTGCATAACTTGATATTGGAATTAGAATATTCTTTGTGAAGAAATAGTTATTTTTCTTAGATTGTTTTCTTAATAGAAAAAGTAAAATAGTACTCAATTCCACAATTATGAAGAGAATTAATACTTAAGTTAAAAAAGGATTATATAATTAATAGTATTACATACATTCATGTGGGAATGTAGTCATGCTGTAGAACTTCTACGAAATATCCATACAAATTGCCAAAGTAGGAAGTAATGAAAAAATAGTTACCATAAATTTTCTGAGCTATCACATTGAATATGCGAATTGATCTACTCTATTGTGAAAATAAATTGGTTCTGGGATCTATTTAACATAAGTATCATGAAGGAGTTCCTCTAGACAAACAAAAGATGCAAGAAAGAATATAATTGCTGCTAATTTCATTAACTCGAGTCTGTTCGCCATCTTTAAAAGGTTGGGCAGCGAAATAATAAATTGTCATTACTTAAAAAACTAATGTAGTAAATTTTCATTTAAAACATTACCACCACCACCACCACCACCACTACTAATAACCATAATATGAGTTTCGAAAAAAAATTTATCCCTAAATTGTACAGAAGTTCACTTACTGTATTTTAATGATGATTAGTTCTCAATATCCATATTTATGGACATATTATAAAATGAAAAACTATGAAACTACCTTTTCATTATTTTAAGGTTGTATATCCAACATTTGCTTCACTTATCTTTAAATATTTCTTTGTTTGGATTTTTTGTCCAAGAAAAACATCTCCTTCAACTTCCACCTATGTGACAAATGTCAGAATATGAGTCTCGTCGGATCTATCTGTATTATAAGAAGGCAGATTAAATCATTCCTTTTGAATCAATTCTTATAAAAGATTCTTATATAAATGTGTTATACCTATAATAAATCGCACAACATAACATGTCTCAACAAAGAAAAATATAAACCACATGTAAATGGAAGAATTTGTCAATTAAGCATAAAGAATTAAGGGAGTAAATTCGAATTCAAGCAACACCAACTCTATAGGTAATTGATAAACTATTATTTTATGATTTATATTGTGTTTAATTGTGTGGTTTTATCATGTCTGCACCCACTTATTCATATGATTTGCATGTATTTACAATTCCTTCCCAAATTTGTTATATGGTTGAAAACTTACTTCCTAAAGATATTTTAATTATGTATTTTAATTTTTCTCTATACCATTCGATGACGTGATCCGTGTGATAAGTGTCTCAGGCTTCATAGGGCAGGAATGGCTTAGAGAATGGAGAGGAAGCTTACAAAAATGGAAGGAACACAAGAAATTGAGGAGATGACCAGCAAGAAGCTACGCGGACGCATGGCTCACGCATCCGTGCGAATTGGAGAAAATCACAGCGGCACGAATACGTGCCTGATGCGAGCGCGTGGATTGGAATCTGCACGAGTGACGCGAATGCGTGGACGATGCGCACGCGTGGCAAGAAAAAACACTGGATGACGCGAACGCGTGACGTGCGCGATCTGTAGAATTTAGAGAAATTGTTGGCGTGGATTTTGGGCCGCGTTTTAACCCAGTTTTCGGCCCAGAAACATAGATTAGAGCCAGGAAACATGCAGAGACTAAGGACAATTCTCATTCCGCATAATTTTGGTTTTAGTTTTTAGATCTGATTTTACTCCTCCTCTAGGTTTTCTCTCTACACATTCATAGTTCTTAGAATTTTGTTTTATTGTTTTTTGGATTGGGATATTGAGAAGAGTTACTACCTCTGCCAAGACTTCATTATTCTAGTTTGTTTCCTTACTTTTCACTTACTCTTTTATATCCTTAATTTGTCCAGAGTTACAATTGGATTATTTTTATAATTTATTAATACAAGAACCATTTTTAATTTTAATTGATCTTTTTTATTATTGTTTATCATGTCTTTATTTTTTTCCTTTTTAATTTTGTGAAGTTTACATTCATGATAATGGAGTAGTCCTTTAACTTAATTGAGAGTTGATTAAAAGGAGAACCTTGAGTTGGAATACTCAAGAGCTATATTGCAATTGGGTTTATTGTTGGCTGGCTCTCTAGTCACTAACACTAATCCTTCCTAAGGAAGAGGATTAGATCTTGTGAATAGAAGTAGACTTCCAACTTACTTGACTTTCCTTTACCCAGTAAAGGATAACTAAGTAGAAACAACCTTCAATTATCAATTGATCTTGAGAGAAATCCAACAAGGATAGAACTTCCGATTAATCTTCTTCCAGTCAAGGTTTTTATTTGAATTACATAAATTCTCTAATTTAATTTCCTATTTATCAAACTCAAAAAACATTTTGGAAAACCTCTGATTAATAAAATAGCACATCTTTCTGCAACTCGTTGGGAGACGACCTGAGACTCATACTCCCAGTATTTTTATTCTAATTTTGTGACAACCCTTCTAAATTGATGAGCGGAATTTTGTTGGTTAAGAACTGTACTTGCAACGTATCTCTTACATTAATTTCTTAATCTGTCAATTTTCGCCATGTCAATTTTTGGCACCGTTGCCGGGGAGTTGCAATAGTGTGCTAATTTATTGATTGGAATTTATTTGCATTTTATTTTATTTTGTCTTTATCACCATGAACTGTGTGTTTCTTTCGTTGAATGACGCGTTCATTGCCTGATCCGAGCTTAGCCGCTTTAAATCTGAAATTGAAAGAACTATTTCACGTATTTGGCGAGCTCGACGTTAGTTAGCCTCTGAGGGTGGTGAAGTGATTGTCATCGATTCACCAGTCTCATCTGAGGGCGAACCTGAACCGCCATTTGAGGAAGAAACAAGCTCCTCTGCTACTGATTCGGTTAACTCACGTACAGGTAACATGGTAGCACCTAGGAGAGTTACTATCCAAGAAGCTGGAGTCCCAGATTTTACACTGCAATCGTATCAAGCGCATCACCTAACGGTGGCTGCAGATTTCGAACTAAAGATTGTGCTACTCAACTTGATGCCCAAGTTTCATGGCTTACCTGCTCAAGAGCCTATCAAGCACCTTAGAGATTTTCAGACAGCCTGTTCTACTGTTAAGCGTGATGGTACAGATGAAACTTCTATTCTGTTAAAAGCCTTCCCGTTCTCTCTTGAGGGAAAGGCGAGAGAGTGGTACTACACTCAACCTGGAGCGACTGTTGCTAACTGGGATATGCTTAGAAGAGAATTTTTGAAAAAATACTTTCTAGCTGAAGTTACTAATAGATTGAGGAAAGAAATTTCCATGATTATTCAAGGCGAATTCGAGACTCTCTACGAATATTGGGAGCGCTTCAACAATCTTCTGGAAGCATGTCCCCACCACATAATTGACAAGTTGGTGTTGTTCGGCTACTTCACACAGGGCATGAAGTCTCAAGATAAGACCACATTGGAAGGTGCTAGCAATGGGTCTATAAAAACGTACAAGACCACTGATGAAGCATGGCAATTGATCAGTGACTTAGCTGAATTCACTAGGAATCACAGGCAGAGGCAAAGCCACTCAAAAGCTGTTGCAGAGGTATCCTCTAGCAGAGAGACTACTGTTCTAACTCAGAGTATATGTGAAATGACCAACTTACTGAAGTAGATGCAGTTGAGTCAACAACAAGCTCAGTATGCTCAGCCTCTCCCACCACAACAAAACCAACAGCTGGTTCCACAAAGAGTATGCAGGATCTGTGCTGATTATAGTCATTATACTGATGAATGCCCGCAGCTCCAACAGGAAGACAACACTGTGACAACCCTTCTAAATTGATGAGCAAATTTTTGTTAGTTAAGAACTGTACTTGCAACGTATCTCTTACATTAATTTCTTAATCTGCTAATTTTCGCCACGTCAGTAATACATAACATAAATAATAGTAATTAATATATAAGTAATACATAATTATGTTATAATACAAAAATAGGTATTTTATAATTAAAAATGTGTATATTAATTAATACATAGTTAATAAATAATTAACTATATATGTATTTATACATAGGTGCCACATAACATAATAACAAGTGATCAACATAATATTCAATAACATATTTAATCTTTTTAGAGGTTGGACCGTGATTACAATTTAACTATATAAATGTATTTATATAGTTATTTAATAAAAAT